>NC_065444.1:173287207-173469707 GCF_917563875.1 Diabrotica virgifera virgifera
TGCTCTTAGGTCTCTGGCTGGCTCATGATAACTTGATAAATCTACACCTAGATATTTGAACTGGTTTAGCTGTTCTATGGGTTTCCCCTCTACCACGAGCTTGCATCTAATTGGATCTTTCGCAATGGTAATCCATTTTGTTTTTGCGTGGATATGTTCATGTTGAGTCGTCGACATGCTTGGCAGAATCGATAAAGTTGTCTTTGTAGGTCATCCTCGTCCTCTGCAGTCAGGGCTGCATCATCCGCATAGCACACTATACTGATTCTACTGTGACCGGGTCTGTATCCTAGTTGTAGCGATTCCACATCTTCTATTATTTCATCCATTAGCATGTTGAACAGAAATGGGCTGAGGCTGTCTCCCTGTTTGATTCACCCTGGTGTTGGTATGTCGGCCGTAGTGGTGTCGTTTGTTTTGATCATTTGTTTTATGACTTCCACAATGTTTGCCGGTATCCTTTTTTGCTTCATTTTCTGTAATATATGGCTAAGTCTGACTCTGTCAAATGTTCTCGTTAGGTCTACGAAGCAAATATATGCGGGTTTGTTATATTCTATGAAATAAACAAACAGAAAAAATAGTTAATTTAAGATGCAGCCCTCGTCTTACTTAACGAAGAGAAATAATAGGAAACCCATCAGCAGGATCTGCAGTAGGGTGCATCGAAAAAATAAAAGTTGGAAATGTTATAGCTAATAGCGTGAAAAAGTTGCTAGTGTGTTATTTTTCAGCATATTAGTAGTAGTACGTTTAATTTTTTTTCTAAGCGAATTTTCTGCCCCCCCCCTCCCCCAACGACCTTGAGTTTTATTAAATATCTGATTTTTATGAAAATTTCAATTATTTGGAATAAAATATGTGCTAACTCGATCGAAGATCAACTAAAGAAAACTTAAAATGTTGTCAATTACATATTTAAACGATATTTAAAGTTTTATTTGTTTTTTCAGTCTCCCCGACCCCTTTGAAATGTCCCGCTTCGTGAGTCCGTGCGTGTAATTTTCACTTATGTTTGGTGCGATGCCTTACTTTGTTATTATTGTTGTTTGTAAATTAAAGATTTTTAAAATAGATCAACCAGGACCATGGGGAATAAAATCAAGATCTGCTGTGGACCCCCCCTCCCCCCCAATTTTGGGAAACTATCAAATATACCTGAAAATGTTTTACCGAAATACAAACACGTGATGAAGTTTTGTGGTTGCAAGAGGATAAAAAACTCAGCAAGAAAGACCCAGAATTTTCTTTTATTGCCGAACAGGTTGCAATTAAATTGGATGAAATATGGAAAAAGGCTTTAATTCCAATAATTTAACATACAAGAATTATTCAGCTTTTAAAAGCCTATCATGACAAATATATGAAACTTATGAAACCATAATTTAAGAACAGGCAAAACAGTGAATTTTACGAAAATAAAATTCAATGCTTTAAGAACAAAAGTAAAACTACACGTTTCGATCTTGCAGCATGCAAATGTGACACACTGATTAATTGTCTTTGTAGCAAATCTCAAAAAGTGCCTCTGGATGATCGCGAATTTCTATTAAATCAAAGAGGTCTCAGAAAAATGGTGATAAGCTCGACTGATAGGGAAAACAAAAACAAATATAATCAGAGAGAACAACGGTAAAAGAAGAAAGTTACCGACGCAAAGACTAAACTTTAGCTCAAGTAAAAAAAGTACTAAGTTTTATGGTCAATCGATCGTGGAAGAACACATAACACTTGTGCATGAACCAGGGTGCAAATATTTCGGATATGGGTATCCGCTGTCTGGTATATCAGAAAATATCAAATCCAGCTATTGTATGTGACGAAACAGTCGTAAATAAGGGTTAAGTCGTGGCGTTAAGGGTGATGTAAAACGGCTGTTAGAAGAACATCTTAAAAAACCGCTTTAGTGGTTTGTATGTCTGCGACATTGAAATGATCTACCCCTTGGACATCAAAAGAAGTTTGCCAGTGACCAAATCAAAAAACGTGAGGGTCTTCAAACTTTCTCCTATAAAAATTTTGATTCAAACGACTACTTTGAGTTAATTAACTAATAACAAGAATATCACCTTACAGAACCACCTATATTCTCTAGATTTTCGAGTGAAAATCTGCGAGATTTTATTAAGAATCCTAACTTAGACTCTTTTGACATTGTGATTGAGAAATATCACTGCCACAAAAAATGTGTAGAACGATGTGTCAAGCGTGTGACACAAGCTTCTCTAGCAGTTTGTGGAGCGTATTCGAGGTATGGATTTATAAAAACTCGAGTTGATTCCAGAAAAACTATGCATCACTTGAATGCTAAATCGGAAGACATCTTCGAATAGAATGCTTTTACCATATTTTTTTTTGTAATATTTTTATACCTAATTTTGTACTTTGCTTTATATTTATTTTAGTATTAAAAAACTTGGGTGACGTCAGGGAGACGGATAAGTTAGGCTATTTTGTTATAAAAAGAACGTTTTAGCATACTATTCTTAAGTAAAATTTTTAATTGCCTTGTGAAACCAGAAAATATTTTCCAATTTAAACCGAATTTATTTAAGTTCTATAAGGTATTACATTTCCCTTACAAAAGAAATTTGCATATTAGTGTATTTTTTTCTAATTTTTAGTTGCCGTGGGGGGCAGAAAATATTTTTGAAGATATTCTTCTTTAGCGGCGAATCGATTGAGGGTAAAATTGTACATAAATCTGCGCGCCTGCGCACACAGACAGCATGTAGTTCATTGCTAATCTTTCAAGATAGGTATGTATGTATCTGTAACCGTGCAAATAAGTCATTAAAAGAATATATTAGTGTTTTTAGTAAATGTATTATGTATTATAATTCTTGTGTTTTTGGATTTGTGTTTCTCTGTAGTAAAATAATAAAACATGTAGGCATAACATTTTTACACTTTGTCGCCGTGTTGTGTAATTATATCCGAAACTTACATGTCAATTAAAAGGACCTCGCTGGAGTAGTTGGTAGGGCGTTAGCTCCGAGATTGGAAGGACGCGGGTTCGAATCCTGGACGATTCATATTTTTTTTTATTTTTGGTTGTTTTAATAAAAAATTTTTGAAAGTGGTAGATAAGAAAGTTAGTTTAATTTTTAAATAAAATACAAATAACCTGTTAAGTATATTTACTTCGTTTAAACTACCTATATAATAGAAGAATATCTTCTTACGTTCGTACAAAGTACACACACATTCTTTTTTTTATTTCAACGCAATTTTACTAAAATACTAAATAGTGTGTTAGGCAACTTTTGTGAGCTATTACATTTTCGTTTCGAAATAAAAATTTTTTTCGTCTGTTAACATTTTTTCAAAATTTTTAATTGTCTTGGGGAGGCAGAAGATATTTTCCAATTTCCAAAAAATTTTACCAAAATACTTAACAGATTGGACAACTTTTGTGAAGTATTACTTTTCCATCGCAAAAAAAATTTTTATCGCCTTTTTCGATGCACCCTAATCTGCAGGATCTGGTCGCCAATACAAAAAGAAGTCAGCAACGAGAACATACAATATTAATGGATAAATAGAAGGTCAGAAGCAGATCAATTACAATTATACACAATACATAGGTAATACATAAACACATAATACATAGGTATAGTCTGTTCACTAAACTCAGACGCAACTTTCTACATATTTAAGTCGGTAATTTTGCCAATTTTAGTAAAATTGGCGAAAAATAATTACTAAATAGTTAACAATCACTAAATAGTTAGTAATTTTGCCAATTTTTGCAAAATTGGCAAAAAACAAAAAAATTATCGACTAAAATATCTAGCCAGTTGCGTCTGAGTTTAGCGAACCGACTATATTTACACACAAAAAATCGGAATTGTGATTTAATCCTATATAAACACAATATTTAGCATACTCATCATATAAAATTTTTTATTTGCATTGTTATTGTGTCATACACACATAAAGGCAAATGTTACATTTTTGGTCTTTCAATAATTCTCTACATCCTTCTACTACATATTTTAATGATAAGGCAACGCTATAGAGTCGTGATTAACAGCTGATCAATGACGTAAAACAGTTTTAGCAGAAAAACCTAGACTACTAAACATAAAAGCATAAAGATAATATTAAGAGTCATTAACCAGAAAAGTAGTAGTTATTGAATAATTAATACATAAATAAATATTGGTCTAATGATGTTCGAAAACAGGTATCTGCGTCATATATGTATAAAAATGGTACATTAAAAAACAAAAACATATAAGTCGGGTCCATATAATTTTCTATCTCTTTAGACCAGGGCATTTAGTACAAAATAAATCAATATTATTAAATACAGCACCTATGAATAGAGACTTACAACTTTTTGCATTGTTTTCAGTATGATGTCAGGCAAATGTCTACTATAGAAAAATGGGTGAGAATGCATAGTTGCATTTTTAAGTGCATCAAATGCATCCAAAAGTGCATAAAAATGTCAAATAAGTCTATTAAGAGCGTAGGCGCAAAATTTCAGACCAATGCTTTTTAAATGCTTTCATTTTTTCGAATACTGAGAAAACTAATAAATATTTTTGAAAAATTTAAACTAAGAATGAAATATTACCGAGGGCCGAAAGTCTCTTAGAATAAACAAAAACTTTCTTTTGAATGAAATATTTGATATTAAAAATCACACTAAATTGTCTCTTTTTCTTCATCCCAATACTTAATAAACATTATGATACAAAAACAAAAAAAAATCAAAATTTGCAGTAAAAAAATCCTACAATTAATTACTCAATATTCGAAACATTTTTTCATATTATGAATACTTTTAGATTTATTTAAGAAAAATGAAATGATAATGATATTTGAGAAAAAATTTTTCTAAACTAAGTATTTCAAACCGGTCAAATCACATGGATCCTATCAATTATACCTAAATAAATAAAGTTAATTTCAAGTAAGAAGCTATTCACTTCTATTAGGATTGTAATAACGAGGGTTTAGTTGTTACATTTTAAAAAAAAGCAGTCAGTCATAAGTCAGTCAGTTCTTATGCAAAAAACTTTTATCGGAGCTCATTTGAACGGTTTTGTAATGAACTTCTTCTACAAGCATTTTAAAAATGCAATTTTTAGCAATCCATAGGAGCCTTAAAAATGCCACTTTAAAGCACTGGGTGCTAAAAAATTTTTAAGACACTGCAGTTAAAAGTGAAATATCAAATTTTGAAAGCAAACGTCAAAATGTTTATATTTCATTTATTAACATTAATATTAATAGGTAGTACAATTTGTGCAATTTGAAAAAAGTTTTTTAAAATTTAATTTAAACTATCATTATTATTATTATTTAAACACGTTTGTAGAAAAAATATTGAATAATATACATGTTAAAAGTACATTTTTAAGGCATGTGAATGCCTTACATTTTTAAGTACTCATGTGAATTACAGACCTTCACATGCGTGCCTTAAAATTGTACTTTTAACACTTATATCATAAATAACTATTAAAAGATGTCTGTTAAGTTTTTCCAAAAAATTGAACCACATTCGAGTTATTTGAGATGGAAGGTTCTCCATTTCGAGGTTCTTCGAAAATAACCATCCTTTAAAGAGCAATAACTCAGTCGTTATTGGGTTTACTTAGGTCTTTCCGACGCGAATCTCTTTGTTTTTTTATTGTCTGATTTTTCTATAAAATTAAAATTGTTTAAGTTCTTCATGAAAAACGGATATAAAACATGAGTTTTTTTCAATGAAAAATTCATAGTTTCAATTGCTAATAACTTTGAAAGTATCAACTTTGCAAAAACATTTTACAGAACAAAATTTACTCAGAATTGGTCAATCTTTCGACTCACATAGATCTTTTGATTGAAAAAAAATTCGTCCCCTAGATGGGGTTGTTTTCACCCCCAGGCAAAAGCCCGCTTCGGCGTAGGGTAGATTTTGATAAAGGTTATAAATACTACCTAAATCCAAAAGGATATTGACCTTGATTCTCAAAATTCCACGAGAAAATAGCTGTTGATTGGTCTATTTTGCTGCTAACCTGCTAAATCCATGTTTTGAAATTTTGTCAGGAGGCTAAAAGTAAGTTTTCCAAATAGCATCCGGCATTTCTCAATTAGAGAGGCATCAATAAATATCATAAAATGGCATACTAAATTGTTATTTTTCTGAATGCCCCTTACGTCTTCAGAAATTTGTACTTTTAGTTTGGATTTAGCAGAACGAAAAATTTAGGATTTAGCAGGTTTTGATTCTGATGGGCTCAATTAATGTAATGTTTTGATGGGTGCTTAAAAGATGTTCAACTTGCGATGAAGAAAGCAAGTAAATAAAGATATTAGCATTAGAAGATTCTAGATGCGAAGTGTGCGTTTTTGGGAGCAATAATCCATCTTCTAGATCTAGATAAAGAGAAAACTTGATTGCTTGGTCTGGAGAAAGTACCTACAGGGGGGAGACAATTTTGCAAAGGTAGCAGCTGCATAAGATATGGATGGAAGCGGAAGTGTTACTTGTATTCTGTATATTGGAACTTGGTCGAAAGTTGATGGGTATAAATCAAAGAAATAAACAAATCCAAAATATATTCACCTAATTTTAGTCAGCAACCAAATCATCGTACTTTTTACTTATCACATTTCAAAGATTGTAAAAACTCTTACCAATTCGCTATTAACTTGCGATCTGCACTCGATGAACACCACACCAACACGTGAATGAAAATAATTTTATTTTTATACCAAATCGTTAAAAATTTCAAAATTTTGTGAAAGAACGTTGAAATACTGGTTTTTTATTTGACGTTTATTGGGCGAATATGAGTATATAGATTTTATGTTATATACTCACGGACAAAAATATTGCATAATATGCATGTGCGAATGAAATTTGTGGTGCTGTTATCCGTAACCCCATATATCATAGGAATATGATTTCTTTTCCGAATGCGATGTTTTAAAGTATCATATAAGTAAATGCTATAATCGGATTTATATCTGATTTGTGCTTTATGTTGGCCAGTATAATTTTTAAATTGAATCTCATCAAGGTAAGTCTTCACTATGCTAGCAACATGAAGACGTGCATTAAAACCAATATGTCATCTCCAATATGGCTTTCAAACGGCAAAACATGATCTTCTTAAATGTTTTCAATGTACATATCAGTTGGCATTCGCCTAATCACCTCCACGTGTTCGGTATGTCCTTTCAAAGCAATACCGCTCCGTAGCACTATGCCGCCACCACCAAAACCAACGCTCTGTACTACCTCTTCTGTAACTAACTCTTCTGTAGACTAAGTTTTGTAAACCTTGCTTCCACATGATGAACGCTATGCTAGATGTAACCTCATATAATGTTAATTTTGGTGGTGACGGCATAGGGTGACGGCAATTTTGATGAGGGGATTGGGTGAATGACAGCTGATTACATTAAAAACATTTTAGAATATTATGTTTTGCCATTTTCCAGCCATAGTGGATAACAAATTCGTGTTAATACACCATGACGCAGGTCTTCATCTCGGTACAATAGTGAATACTTACCTTGATGAGATTCAATCTAAAAATTATATTTTCCACCATATACCATAGCCCAGGCCCATATCAAATTTAAATCCGATTATACCATTTATGGCACGTTTACACGTATCCAGTAACTGGCGCCAGTCGCACTGACACGACAGCGCTGGCATGGTAGTGGCATCAAATAAACACTTTTTTGCGCCAGTCCATCGCTGTCTGCCAGCGCTGTCTCGAATAGAAAGATGGTCTATTTTTCATGCCAGTGAGACTGGCGCCAGTTACTGGATACGTGTGGGGAGTGCATATAGATTTTCACTTCGGAAAAAATCAAACAAGATAGAACTTTTTGTAATTTCATTAAGAAATGTTTAATAAACAACATATCAAAAAGTTCTACTCGAGAAGTGGGTGCTTCATTTTTTATTAAACAAATGAACTACGAAATTAGATGTTTTTTTAAATAACTCCGAAAATATAAATTTTAGAAAAAAACTGACTTGACCATTGAAAAATTCAGAAAATTTTATAAAAAAAACCTTATATAAAAAATTTTCTAAAATTAAATCTGTATCTTCTATAATTTTTTATTTATAACGCTAAAGTCGCCCTTCTCACAAACATTGGCGCACTGTAAACTAACGTACGGCGAAGTGCACGGTTGAGTTATTTTAATGTAATTCTTTAACTAAGGGATCAAATCAAATTTTACAAATTGGACATGAAAGAAGAATAATTAAGCTATCTTATGGTTATAATAAAAAAATATATATAATGTATGGGCATAAGTACGGTGTGGGAGGAAAGTGAACCTTACATGAATTTTGTTTAAAAATGATTTAAAAATGTGTAACTAATACAATTTTTCTTATAAAACTCTCAATTTTGCACAACTTACCTTTTAAGCATCTTACTAAATGATGTTTCATTCAAAAAAATCTCAAAAATTTAATTCAAATGATATGACGTCTAAAAAAATGTAATTTTTGAAATCTTCGTACTTTTATAGAATTATCACCACTTTAAGACGGTATTACTCAAGTTGGAACAGATCTATTACAGTTGTATAAGTGATTTTTTAAATCTTAGGATGTAATCTTTAAAATGCACTAAATTATTTTACCTTAGATATGAAATAAACTATTTCTTTTTAAGAAAATTAAGAAAGATAACAAAAATGTAATACAAAAACCGAAAATTACCAGCTAAAAAAATGTTTATACAAAGTGATCAAAACTTTTTTCTGTAAAACTTACCTAAAATACATTAAATAATAAGCTTCAACAATAATAAATGTTCAGCAAAAAATTTTTTTAGCTCTTATACAGTATGTCTGCGTAACTTGGAACCTATTGATAACTTTTTTACTATCAGTTTTACGAAAAAAGTTATTCTTTATAAAATACTCTGCATCGTATATAATCTAAGATGCAATCATCAAATATCAAATTTAATTAGTGTTATACTAGGTATGTCAAAAAATGTGAATTTCACATGAGCATCAAGTTAGCTAAACACCTATCACAAATCGATTCGAAAGTAGGTGGATAATTTGCCGCTAATTAGTCGTTAATTAGTTGTGAAAATACAGATTTTGTCGTTTCTTTTTTTTTATTTTTTTAGGTGCTTTGCTAACTTGATATAAAGTTAGCAAAGCACACCTCCGAAAAATGACTTTAGAGCGTTCGTAGGAGAATCGGAATAGGATTAGTTTTTGCCGCTAATTAGTCGCTAATTAGTTGCGAAAAAATTAATTTTCTAAATTAATTTTTTTTTTGTTTTTTTGGGTGCTTTGCTAACTTGATATAAAGTTGGCAAAGCACGCTTCCATAAAATGATTTTAGGGATTTCGTAAAAGAATGAAAATAGAATGAGAATTTGCCGCTAATTAGTCGCTAATTAGTTGTGAAGAAATGAATTTTCTAAATTAATTTTTTTTTTGTTTTTTTGGGTGCTTTGCTAACTCGATATAAAGTTGGCGAAGCACGCCGCTATAAAATGATTTCAGAGTTTTCGTAAGGGAATGAGAATAAAATGAGAATTTGCCGCTAATTAGTCGCTAATTATTTGTAAAGGAATTTTATTCACAAAAAATTTTTTTTTTTGTTTTTCACGGTGCTCCGCTTACTCGATATCAAGTTGGCAAAGCACGACTCCATACAATCATTCTAGGGTTTCCGGAGAAGAATAGCAATGGAATAAGAATTCTTTGCTAATTAGTCGTGCATTAGTTGTGAACACACCAATTTTGTCGTTTTTTTGTTTTTGACGGTTCTTTGCTGACTTTATATAAAGTTCGCAAAGCACGCATCCATAAAATGATTTAGGTTTTTTTGTAGTAGCATGAAAATAGGATCAGAATTTGCCGCTAATTAGTCGCCAATTAGTTGTGAACAAATTGATTTTCTAAATTAATTTTGTTTTTGTTTTTTTGGGTGCTTTGTTAACTTGATACAAAGTTGGCAAGCACACCTCCGAAAAATCATTTTAGGGTTATCGTAAAAGAATGGAAATAGAAAAAAAATTTGCCGCTAATTAGTCGTGAATAAGTTGTAAGAATACCGATTTGGTCGTTTATTTATTTTTTTTTATTTTTTTAGGTGCTCTGCTAAATTGATATAAGGTTAGCAAAGCACAACTCCAAAAAATGACTTTCGAGCGTTCGTAGAAGAATGGGAATAGAATGAGAATTTGCCGCTAATTAGTCGCTAATTAATTGTAAAGAAATTAATTTTTTTCATTCCTTTCATTAATTCATTCCTTCACAACTAATTAGCGACTAATTAGCGGCAAATTCTCATTCTATTTTTATTCTTTTACAAAATACCTAAAATCATTTTATGGAAGCGTGCTTTGCCAACTTTATATCAAGTTAGCAAAGCACCCGAAAAAACAAAAAAAATTAATTTAGAAAATTAATTTTTTCACAACTAATTAGCGACTAATTAGCGGCAAAAACTAATCCTATTCCCATTCTCCTACGAACGCTCTGAAGTCATTTTTTGAACGTGTACTTTACTAACTTTACATCGAGTTAGCGGAGCACCTGAAACAACAAAAATAATATCAAAAAAATTGCTAAAAAAATTCGTCCACAACTAATTAGCGACTAATAAGCGACAAATTCTCATCCTATTTCCATGCTTTTACGAAAAAACTTAAATCATTTTAAAGATGCGTGCTTTGCCTACTTAATGTTGAGTAAGCGAAGCACCGTAAAAACCAAAAAAAAAACAGAATTTATGGATGAAATACCTTCACAACTAATTAGCGATTAATTAGCGGCAAATTCTGATTCTATTTTCATTATTTTACGAAAACACTAAAATCATTTTAGGGAGGCGTGCTTCGCCAACTTTATATCAAGTTAGCGAAGCACCCAAAAAAAACAAAAAAAAAATTAATTTAGAAAATTCATTTCTTCACAACTAAGTAGCGACTAATTAGCGGCAAATTCATATTATATTTTCATTCTTTTACGAAACCCATAAAATCATTTTATGGGGGCGTGCTTTGCCAACTTTATATCAAGTTAGCAAAGCATCCAAAAAAACGAAAAAAAAATTCATTTAGAAAATTCATTTTTTCACAACTAATTAGCGACTAATTAGCGGCAAATTCTCATTCTATTCTCAGTTTTTTACGAAAACCCTTAAATCATTTGATTGAGGCGTGCTTTGCCAACTTTATATCAAGTTAGCAAAACACCCAAAAAAACAAAAAAAAATTAATTAAAAAAATTATTTTTTTCAGAACTAATTAGCGACTAATTAGCGGCAAATTCTCATTCTATTCCCATTCTTCTACGAACGCTCGAAAGTCATTTTTTGCAGGTGTGCTTTGCTAACCTTATATCAAGTTAGCAAAGCACCTAAAAATAAAAAATAAAAAATAAACGACAAAAATCGGTATTCTCACAACTAATTCACGACTAATTAGCGGCAAATTTTTTTTCTATTCCTATTCTTCTACGAAAACCCTAAAATGATTTTTCGGAGGTGTGCTTGCCAACTTTATATCAAGTTAGTAAAGAACCCGAAAAAACAAAAAAAAATTAATTTAGAAAATTAATTTCTTCACAACTAATTAGCGACTAATTAGCGGCAAATTCTGATCCTATTTCCATGCTTCTTAAAAAAAACCTAAATCATTTTATGGATGCATGCTTTGCGAACTTTATATCAAGTCAGCAAAGAACCGTCAAAAACGAAAAAACGACAAAATTGGTATTCTCACAACTAATGCACGACTAATTAGCAAAGAATTCTTATTCCATTGCTATTCTTCTACGGAAACCCTAAAATGATTGTATGGAGTCGTGCTTTGCCAACTTTATATCGAGTAAGCGGAGCACCGTGAAAAACAAAAAAAAAATTTTTCTGAATAAAATTCCTTCACAAATAATTAGCGACTAATTAGCGGCAAATTCTCATTTTATTCTCATTCCCTTACGAAAACTCTGAAATCATTTTATAGCGGCGTGCTTCGCCAACTTTATATCGAGTTAGCAAAGCACCCAAAAAAACAAAAAAAAAAATTAATTTAGAAAATTCATTTCTTCACAACTAATTAGCGACTAATTAGCGGCAAATTCTCATTCTATTTTCATTCTTTTACGAAATCCCTAAAATCATTTTATGGAAGCGTGCTTTGCCAACTTTATATCAAGTTAGCAAAGCACCCAAAAAAACAAAAAAAAATTAATTTAGAAAATTAATTTTTTCACAACTAATTAGCGACTAATTAGCGGCAAAAACTAATCCTATTCCGATTCTCCTACGAACGCTCTAAAGTCATTTTTCGGAGGTGTGCTTTGCTAACTTTATATCAAGTTAGCAAAGCACCTAAAAAAATAAAAAAAAAAAGAAACGACAAAATCGGTATTTTCACAACTAATTAACGACTAATTAGCGGCAAATTATCCACCTACTTTCGAATCGATTTGTGATAGGTGTTTAGCTAACTTGATGCTCATGAATTTCACTCAAGAGTAAAGTACTTACCTACCTTTACATTTCACAATATCGAAAATTGTTATTAAGAAAATTTGTTTGGAATTAAAAAAATTGTTTTAGTGTTCAATTACATCCGTCTAATTAAAATATTGTGAATAATAAAGGCACTTAACTCTTAGGAAAAATTCATACTTTTTACATACCTCGTATAAAATTAAAAAAGTTTGATATCTGATGGTTGTATCTTAGATTTTAGAACAGGCAGAGTATTTTATAAAGAATAACTTTTTTTCGTAAAAGTGATAATAAAATAGTTATCATAATTGTAATAAAATGATGATTTTTATCCGTAATTTGAGAAAAAATTGAAAATTTTTTTCGATTAGAATGATGTAATTGTATATTTAGACATAGTTTCTAATTTCAAATACCTTTTCATTATAGCATTTTTTGATATTCTGGAATATAAAGGTACTTTACTCTTTAACGAAATTTATATTTTTGACATAACTCGTATAAAATTGATAAAATTTGATATCTGATGGTTGAGTTTTAGATTTTTGACTATCCAGAGCATTTTATTAAGAATAACTTTTTTTCGTAAAATTGATAATAAAATGTTTTCCATGTGGTTCCTAGCCACGCAGACACACTATATAAGAGCTTCTGTATAAGAATTTTCAAATTGCAATGCCATATTCGGATTCAGAATAATCAAAAACAAAATAGAAACATATTTGATCAAAGTAAAATAATGAATTTAACGATATTTTTAAAATTATTTATACAAAACAATTGTTATTGTTTAAACAATTAATAAACAATTAGCGGCCAAATCTGCCAGTAGAACTTTTTACTTTAACATGTATCTAAACTAACAAAAAAAGTTTTAGAAAATTTTTTTTTTTAGAAAAATATAAGCTTGTTTAAATTTTTCCGAAACAATGCATGTTTTCGTTCTAATTGCACGTTCGTTCTAATATCACATTCGGAAAAGAAATCATATTCCTATGACATTGAGGGCAGCACAGAAAGTTTTATTTCACACGTTAATTTCAAAATATGCAATATTTTTGTCCGTGAGTGTATATTTTTTTGTTGGTTTGTGGTATTGTCTGCAAAGTGTACATCAAATATAATAATTATTATTGGTTTGACCGAACACATAAATAAACCGAATGTCATGAAAATAGCAAAATCAATTAACACATCGCTTTAACTACGCTTCGTTGAAAATTATTGATAGCATAGTTTTTATGATACATCTGATAATCCTCAACGTAATTTTATAAACCAGTGACTAAATGTCAAAAACAGAAAGCATCGGTTCATATACTTCTTCTTCTTACGGTGCCTTATCCTTAAGGACGTTGGCCATTACAGTTGCCCACTTAATCTTATTTGTAGCCGCCCTGAATAGCTCTATGGAGGTCATATGGAGAGTATATATTCTTTGGTCATATTCATCCATTGCTGTAGGTTTTTAAGCCAATAGTTGCGTCTTCTTCCTGGTCCCCTTTTGATATTGATTTTGCCTATGATTATAAGTTGGAGCAGTTCATACTTTTGATTTCTTATGATGTGACCAAAATATTGTGTTTTCCGTTCTTTTATTATAAGCATAAGCTCTACTTCCTTGTTCATCCTCCGCAAGACTTCCGCATTTGTCGTATGGCTCATGTAGGATATTCTAACCATTTTACGGTAGCACCAGAGTTCGAATGCATGGATTCTTTTTTGTGTTGCTTCTGTCATTCTCCAGGCTTCAACACCGTAGAGCAGGGTGGAGAAAACAGAGCAATAGGGCAGTCAATGAGGGTGAGGGTATTTGGCTCCGAATTCCATTCTACTAAATCGATTTACTTGATATTTTCACAGTAAGTAGGGAATAGCTCAAGAAACAAAGTCTACCCTATACCGATGTGCGCTTTTATCTTGGGGTTGGTTCCCACCCCTTCTCGGGGGCGGAAAATTTTTTGGTTAAAATAACCACGGAACTGGCTAGAGAACCTAATTATAAGCAAAAACTGTTCTATAATTTTTTTTTTGAAAACTCAATACTTTTTTAGTTATTCGTGGTTGAAAATGGCCTTTTCGGACGGTTTTTTGCGAATACCTTAAAAACTATGCATCTAACAAAAAAACTATACAGGGTGTCCCAGACTAATTTAGCCACGCTATATCTCTTAAACGAATAGAGATTTTCGAATGGGACAAAAAGTGGTCTATTCTACTTGTAATACACTTTAATATGGCGTAGAAAAAATCATCCCCTAAATATTCATCCCTTAGTTACAACCCCTAAATTTAATTTTTTTAATAGCATCCTATATATTTTTTATAGTTTTGGATGTGGTCTTCTATCGTCTATTCAACACATTTTTTGAAAATAAAATCGGTTCGTAAATAACCAAGAAAATATTAGTTTAGTTTTGTTAATTATGTGTCCCAGACTAATTTATCCAGGCTATATTTCTTAAACGAATAGAGATTTTCGAATGGGACAAAAACTGATCTATTCCATTTGTAATACATTTTAATATGGCGCAGAAAAAAATTATCCCCTAAATATTCATCCCTTAGTTACAACCCCTAACTTTACTTTTTTTTAATAGCACCCTGTAAGTGAGGGATGAATATTTAGGGGATGAATTTTCTCTACGCCATATGAAAGTGTATTACAAATGGAATAGATCAGTTTTTGTCCCATTCGAAAATCTCTATTCGTTTAAGAAATATAGCCTGGATAAATTAGTCTGGGACACACAATTAACAAAAATAAACTGAATAGACGATAAAAGACCACATCCAAAACTATAAAAAATATACAGGGTGCTATTAAAAAAATTAAAGTTAGGGGTTGTAAGTAAGGGATGAATATTTAGGGGATGATTTTTTTGTACGCCATATTAAAGTGTATTGCAAGTAGAATATATCACTTTTTGTCCCATTCGAAAATCTCTATTCGTTTAAGAGAAATAGCGTGGCTAAATTAGTCTGGGACACCCTGTATAAAATATTTTTATAGCTTATAAAAAACAAAGAGATTAGTTCGCTCCTAAATCTTCTAGTTATAATACACAAAGAGATATGGTAGGTGAGAAGAGTTTGTTTTTTGGTGCATGCTCAAATCGGTGTATTCAACTTGAAATAACAGAGAAACAGTCGAGTTTAGGTGTATAATGCTACCAATACCTTTTGTAGTGCTTGAAAAAACCTTAAATATGAGCAATATCAAATGTCGATTACGTTCAAACTAAGCAAGATATGCTGCAAACAACATTGATGACTAATGTATTTTAGAAAAAATGAGAAGTATATTTAACCCCTCGTCCATCAGAATTTAAGTGCATCGTTTTCCTTCTACAATACTTTTTATTATAGTGTTATTTCTATGTTCAAAAAGTTGGACGGGTGTAAAATTAATGGCTTTTGAAAAAAAAGATCAAATTATAGAGCGCATTTTTAAATTTTCTTAAAAATGTTTCTTTTTCTCCATGTAACTCCATGTAACTCGAAGAGATACGAAAAAGGTTGCCAACAAAAATGTTGGCATTTTTTAGGCAAAAAATTGGTTTTGGTTTTTCATTACTGTATTTTTTATCATTTTCAAGTTACATGGAGAAAAAGGAAGATTTTTAAGAAACTTTAAAAATGCGCTCTATAATTTGATCTTATTTTTTTTACAAAATCCATTCATTTTAGGCCAGTCCAACTTTTTAAACATAGAAATAACACTATAATAAAAGGTATTGTAAAAGAAAAACGATGCATTTAAATTCTGGCGTATGAGGAGTATGTAAGTATATTTATATACTTCTCATTTTGTCTTAAAATACATTAGTCATCAATTTTTTTGGAGCCTATCTCACTTAGTTTGAATGCAATCGATATTTAGTATTGCTCATTTTAAAGGTCATTTCAAGCACTACAAATGGTATTGGTAATAGTGATGTAACGAATGTCATTTTTTGAACATTCGCGAATACGAATGCGAATATCTGCTACCGACATTCGCGAATGCGGATGAGAATATTCAGTTTTTTTAAATTTTTTTCTATTTTTGTAACATTTCCTAAGTTTATAATGAAAAGTTAATTGATATTTAGTGTAAATCAATTTGAATCTTAAGCTTTATTACATAATACCAAATAATAAAAAAAGTGAAAGCTGATAATGTGATTATACAAGGTTAAGGTCTATCTATATATTGCCCTTTATTTGTCTAAAGTTGAACGTAGACCTCCCCCTTATTTTTCCACTTTTCTCGGTTCAGTGCTAATTGGTAATGTTGTCCATCTGGTCCCTGCGTATCTTTTTAGGTCATCCGACCATCTCGTCTGTGGTCTTCCCCTTCCTCTTTTGTAGTCCCAAGGTCTCCAGTGAGTTATCGCTTCATTCCATCTTCCGTCTCTTTGTCTGCTGTTGTGTCCTGCATATCTCCATTTGAGAGTAGCTGCATGTTTGAGGTTAAGTTACCTTTTCTTAATAAAAAAAGATGAGAAGTGAATAGATTTTGATTTTATTAACCTAATATTATCTTAAAATTATTTTTTTTTCTGGTTTTCATATTCGCAAAACATTCGCACAAATTTCGCGAATGCGGATGCGAATGCGAATATGCAAAAACATGCGAAAAATCGACCGTTTCTCTGTTATTTCAAGTTGAATACACCGATTTGAGCATGCAGCAAAAAAACAAACTCTTTTCACCTACCATATCTCTTTTTATATTATAACTGGAAGATTTAAGATGGAACGAATCTCTGTTTTTCTGTGAGCTACAAAATTGTTTTATATAGTTTTTTTGGTTAGATGTATATTTTTAAGGTATTCGCAAAAAACCGTTCGAAAAGGTGTTACGTTTCCATGAAAATGGGCAATTTTCAACGACGAATAACTCAAAAAGTATTGAGTTTTCAAAAAAATATATAGAACAGTTTTTGCTTAGAATTAGGTTCTCTAGCCACTTCCGTGATTATTTTAACCAAAAACTTTCCACACCCGAGAAGGGGTGGGAACCACCCCCCAAGATAAAAGCGCACATCAGCATAGGGTAGACATTGAATTAGGAGATAAGTAGAGGTTATCTCCAAAATTTCATTAAAATCCATGCAGTAGGATAGAATTCAGAGGTAATATCCTATTCTTGCTCCCATTGACTGGCGTACAATTAAGTATTTTAGTTCTCAATGAGATACCCAGCTGGCGCACAGTGTTCAAAATTGAAGGAAACGTGATCGAAAGTAAAAAAAATAAATCTGAGAATGCCGAAATTAAGGGGTTTGTTTGTACTACTCATGATGCAACTTTTCAGCAAAAATTGATTTTTTAAGTTTGTTAGGTATTGATGATGTATTAATGATCAAAAGTACAAAATTCAATATAATTTTATACATCAAATTTAAATCCTCAGAATATGCCTTTTACTTTGATTATTACTTCATTTATGTGGACAGCTAATGTAAAAGTAATTATTGGAGATAAAAATACATACTTTAAAGATTGAAATGATATAGTTAGCTTCACGGAAAGGTGATTATAATTTTGATATAATCGGCTGTCTAAAAACCTATACAATTTTTGATAAAATTAATGTTTGACAGCGTATTACGTTTATTGTGCCATCTTGTGCCACGTTAAATCCTTCACTAGATGAAAGATTACAATGTAAGGAATAAAAAAAATATATAACACAAACTGCGGAAAACTGCGCAACTGAGTACATGGAGCATTGCATCGAGCGCTGCGCGCGTTTAGTCTGAATTAATTGCATTCGTACGTATTGGTTACATGTATGTCAAACACATGATATTTGTTGGGGTTGCGAAAAGAGATTTTAGTTTTGATGAAGTAGTGTTTTTGCTTAATAGAGAATATATTGTACATTAGTTTTATAAATAGCTATATACAATTTATTGAAGTTATATTTCTTTAGGCGCGATTGGGAAAAATGTTGGGATTTGGAGTAAATGTAAATGTGCGCGAATTCATCAAAAATTGTTAGCTCTACGCGCAGATACGTTATAGGGTTTTTCAACGCTTCTCATTTGTTTCGAGCTTCCGTCATAATCTGTCGCATAATCCGTGTATATTAGTACACTAAGCAGCAAAATTAACGCACCATCTGTAAAATGGGACATTTTTGATGTCTCGAATTTCCTAAACCTCTTGTCCGATTTAAGTTATTTAATATGTTATAGCCTTATTCTTTAACAATACCTCCGTAATAATATTGTTGCTAGACGGGTAAGATGTCATTGTATACCGGGTGTACCAATAATACTGTGTTTTTTTTTCTAAAAGTATTGAGTATTTCTTACGACTCATAACACTGTTAAAAATATATATACAGGGTGTTTCATTAAGAATGTCCAATGTCTGAGTTGTAGATTCTAGACCTCGAAATATTAAGATTTAACCAAAATCACTTAAATAAAATATGGCTCCTTACAGAGTTACAGAGTGTGTTATTTAAAAATTTAAAAACTATGCTCAGTATTTTAAAACTATTCTACGTATCCTTCTCATACTTGACAGACAGTGTAGGTACTATACACCCTATGAAATCATGTTAAATATCCGTTTCTAGTTCAGAGTAAAAACTCTAGTTTCAGAGGCGTACAAGATAGGGGACAGTGAGGGGTTGACCCTTTCCAATTCCTACTCCACTGGCGGAATTTCCATTTTAGCGCAATTTTTCAATTCTCCAATACTCACCATGTAAATAACATACTCCTCACACCTAACGATAAAATTATTCGTTTTCGAGATATTTGAACTTAAACAAGTAACGGCACAGATATTTTGAATAATGTATTGTGTCTCTTAATTTTAAAATATCTCGAGAAAACTTATGATTTTATCATTAATAATGCTCTTCAGTCTTAACGATAAAATCATTGGTAATAGAGATACTAGAAGTTTAAAATTAAGCGGCACAATACATTAATTAAATATCTGTGCCGTTACATGTTTAACTTCAAATATCTCGAAAACTGATGACTTTATCGTTGCGAATGAAGTGTATGTTATTTACATAGGTAGTATTGTAGAATCGAAAAATTGTGCTAAAATGGCATTTCCGCCAGTAGCGTAGAATTTGGGAAGGCTCAACCATTCACTGTCCCCTGTCGTACGCCTCTGGTAATAGGCAGAAACGATTGTTTAACATAATTTTATAGGGTGTACAGTACATACACTTTTTGCCAAGTATGAAAAGGATACGTTAAATAGTTTTAAACCAATGAGCAAAAATATTTTTTAAATTTTTAAATAAAACACCCTGTAACTCTGTAACGAGCCACATTTTATTTAAGTGATTTGGGTTAAATCCTAATATTTTGAGGTCTAGAATCTACAAATCAAATTGGACATTCTTAATGAAACACCCTGTATAACGATATTTTTTAAGTAATTCACCCCCTAATGAAGGGATGAAAACTAAAAAAAAACGACCCCTGTTATAATATACTCGTTATACGGTATAATACCTCAAATATTCCATGTTTTCAGCCGGATCACTTTTACAGTTTAAACAAATTTAGTTTCGATCACGTTTTGACCAATTTTGAACACTGTGTGGCGGTTGCATAGAACTTTTTGTATTGTGTAAAACACTGTACGTGCCTTTTCCAGACGTGTTCTGATCTTTAGTGAGTGGTCCCAAGTTTTATCAAGATTACTTCCAAAGTACGTTATTCTTGTTAGTCTTTCCAGATCTGTTCCATCGACATTGACTTTCACCTTTCTGTATCGGTGCTTGCTGATGACCATCGTTTTTGTCTTCTTTGTATTCAATTTCATCCCAAATTATCTACAAGCTGTCGTTACTCGGTACATTAGACGTTGCAGTGATTCAGCATTACCTGCTAGAGTGACCGTGTCACCAGCGTATCGCAGGTTATTTTTATACATTGCCAATTTATAATTATACCATCCGAGGTGCCTTCCAAAGCTTTCTTAAAATATCTTCTCATAGTGAACGTTGAACAGCAAAGGTGACAGGACACATTCCTATCTTACTCCTTTCTCGATATTGATTTTTCCAGATGTTTCCCTTTTTAGTCTGATTTTAGCCTTTCGTTCTTGGTAGAAGTTTGAAATGATCCTTAACCTAGGTTTGGAATGCTACCTGGGGTACACTTGTACCCGCCTTGTTTGTAAGTTACACCAATTTGCAGTAGTGGGTGTGGAAAATATGAAAATAAACTTGTGGATAATAATATAATAAAATATTTTTGTATACAAAATAAATTCTTAACATGTTATCTTTAAGATTGTTTTTATCATAGCTTCTTAAAACATACATATATAAATATTTTAGGTCGATTTTATTTGGGGTACCACTGTACCTCGATGTAGCAGATTGAGTTTAGAAAATAAGTGTAGCAATCCAGGGTTAAATATTTATCCTATCGTCGATATTACATGCCCTTACATTATGTATTAGTTTATCATGTTTTACCACGTCAAAAGCCTTCTGAAAGTCTATAAAACACACAAGTATACATAAGACTCGACATCTCTACATCTCTAGCATATATATATAGTGGCTAAACACCCCTTTAGGGGTTACGCCGCTTACGCTCTCTAGATCTATGTTTTGAGGTAGATCAGTCCTCATGTTCGTTATTTAATTTTCTCTGTTATTTTTCTCCACTCTTTCCTGTCTCTGGTTTTCCCTTTCCAATGTCGTATGCCCGCATTGTTGAGATCACTTACTACTTCTTGTAACCATGTAGATCTTGGTCTTCCACGTCTTCTTTTGCCAGCTGGTGTCCATTCCAATATTGAGTATATCGTCGTAGTTGATCCGGATCTCCATATGTGTCCTAGCCATTTTGCTCTTTGCTGTTTTATTTTACATACTATATCCTCCTCAATTTCTTCCAGTAACTCAAGGTTCGTTCTTTGTCTAAATTCATTGTCATTTATACATCTCTAGCATACGTATTGAAAAATGTGTTTCTCTTGTTCTGAAGCCATTCTTACAACGAAATTGAGTTTGACCAGTGTGTTCGTAGCTCCGTGAAGTTAGCCCGAAAAAGTCGGGAAAAAAAATGTGATCGATGCCATTCGATTGTTCATTGATTGTCCACGTTTGTCCGCCATGTTATTTCGTTAGTCCACCCATCAATTTTTTTTATAAACAAAAATTGTTTTTCGGGCTAACTTCACAAATCCACAAATTTTCGAAAATTTAAAAAAACTCTTGCTACATTGTTTGTCCATCGTTTGTCCATGTTTTTCCACCACATAATTTTTTTTGTCCACCCTCTGATATTAAAAAAAAATTTATATATAATATATTACTTACAGATAATAGGACAGTACCGCCGAAAAAGTACTTCAGACATTAGAATGAATGTTTATGCGGGAGCAGAATTTCAACTACCCATTTGTCTACACCCTCGCAGCGTTTGTCCTACCCCTTAAAGTGCAAAACAACCCCCTTGAAGACTTAAATTTATTTTTTTTGAATTCTCAACCCGGTCCAAATTCACGTCCGCTTAAAAACGCATTTAAACGTTATTTCAGGTTCAGAATCCCAACTACCCGTTTGTTCACTCCTTCGCCACGTTTGTCCAACCCCTTAAAGTGCAAAACGACCCCCCTGGAGATTGCAATTATTTTTTTTAATTCTCAATTCGGGCTAACTTCACGTCCGCTTAAATGCGTATTTAAACGTTAATTCGGGGACCGAATCCCAACTACACGTTTGTCCAACCCCTTAAAGTGCAAAACGACCTCCCCACAGATTGTAATTATTTTTTTTTTATTTATCAATACGGGCTAACTTCACGTCCGCTTAAAAACACATTTACACGTTATTTCAGGTTCAGAATCCGTTTGTCCACTTCTTCGCAGCGTTTGTCCAACCCCTTAAGGTGCGAAACCAACCCACTGTTATTTGTAATTGTTTTTTTTATTTTTTAATTCGGGCTAACTTTACGTCCGCTTGAATGCGTGTTTAAACGTTAATTCGGGAACAGAATCCCAACTACCCGTTTATCCACCCCTTCGCAACGTTTGTCCAACCCCTTAAAGTGCGAAACCACCCTCCTGCAGATTGTAATTATTTTTTTATTTCTTAATTCGGGCTAACTTCACGTCCGCTTAAATGCGTATTTTAACGTTAATTCGGGGACAAAATCCCAACTACACGTTTGTCCACCCCTTCACAGCGTGTGTCCAACCGCTTAAAGTGCGAAAACGACCCCCTGGAGATTGGAATTATTTTTTTATTTCTTAATTCGGACTAACATCACGTCCGCTTAAATGCGTGTTTAAACGTTAATTCGGGAACAGAATCCCAACTACCCGTTTGTCCACCCCTTTGTAGCGTTTGTCCAACCCCTTAAAGTGCGAAACCACCCTCCTGCAGATTGTAATTATTTTTTTATTTCTTAATTCGGGCTAAATGCGTATTTAAACGTTAATTCGGGGGCAGAATCCCAACTACACGTTTGTTCACCCCTTCCCAGCGTTTGTCCAACCCCTTAAAGTGCGAAACGACACCTCTGGAGATTGTAATTATTTTTTTATTTCTTAATTCGGGCTAATTTCACGTCCGCTTAAATGTGTATTTAAAGGTTAATTCGGGGGTTAGACAAACGCTGTGAAGGGGTGGACAAACGTGTAGTTGGAATTCTGCCCCCGAATTAACGTTTAAATACCCATTTAGGAGAACGTGAAGTTAGCCCGAATTAAGAAATAAAAAATAATTAGAATTAACATTAAACATCTGCATGGGGGTCGTTTCGCACTTTAAGGGGTTGGACAAACGCTGCGAAGGGGTGGACAAACGGGTAGTTGTGATTCTGCACCCGAATTAATGTTAAAATACGCGTTTAAACGGAAGTGAAATTAGCCCGAATTAAGAAATAAAAAAATAATTACAATCTCCAGAGGTGTCGTTTCGCACTTTAAGGGGTTAGACAAACGCTGTGAATTGGTGGACAAACGTGTAGTTGGGATTCTGCCCCCGAATTAACGTTTAAATACGCATTTAAGCGGACGTGAAGTAAGCCCGAATTAAGAAATAAAAAAATAATTACAATCTGCAGGAGGGTGGTTTCGCACTTTAAGGGGTTGGACAAACGTTGCAAAGAGGTGGACAAACGGGTAGTTGGGATTCTGTTCCCGAATTAACGTTTAAACATGCATTTAAGCGGACGTGAAGTTAGCCCGAATTAAAAAATTTAAAAAAATAATTACAAATAACAGGGGGTTGGTTTCGCACCTTAAGGGGTTGGACAAACGCTGCCAAGAAGTGGACAAACGGATAGTTGGGATTCTGAACCTGAAATAACATGTAAATGTGTTTTTAAGCGGACGTGAAGTTAGCCCGTATTGAGAAATAAAAAAAATAATTACAATCTGTGGGGAGGTCGTTTTGCACTTTAAGGGGTTGGACAAACGCTGCGAAGGGGTGGACAAACGTGTAGTTGGGATTCGGTCCCCGAATTAACGTTTAAATACGCATTTAAGCGGACGTGAAGTTAGCCCCAATTAAGAAATAAAAAAATAATTACAATCTGCAGGAGGGTGGTTTCGCACTTTAAGGGGTTGGACAAACGTTGCAAATCTGCGGGGGGGTCGTTTCGCACTTTAACGGTTTCGACAAACGCTGTGAAGGGGTGGACAAACGTGTAGTTGGGATTTTGCCCGCGAACTAACGTTTAAATACGCATTTAAGCGGACGTGAAGTTAGCCCGAATTGAGAAATAAAAAAAATAATTCCAATCTCCAGGGGGGTCGTTTCGCACTTTAAGCCGTTGGACACACGGTGGCAAGGGGTGGACAAACGTGTAGTTGGGATTTTGTCGCCGAATTAACGTTAAAATACGCATTTAAGCGGACGTGAAGTTAGCCCGAATTAAGAAATAAAAAAATAATTACATTTTGCAGGAGGGTGGTTTCACACTTTAAGGGGTTGGACAAACGTTGCGAAGGGGTGGACAAACGGGTAGTTGGGATTCTGTCCCCGAATTAACGTTTAAACACGCATTTAAGCGGACGTGAAATTAGCCCGAATTAAAAAATAAAAAAAATAATTTCAAATGACAGGGGGTTGGTTTCGCACTTTAAGGGGTTGGACAAACGCTGCGAAGAAGTGGACAAACGGATAGTTGGGATTCTGAACCTGAAATAACATGTAAATGTGTTTTTAAGCGGACGTGAAGTTAGGCCGTATTGAGAAATAAAAAAAAATTACAATCTGTGGGGGGGGGTCGTTTTGCACTTTAAGGGGTTGGACACACGGTGGCAAGGGGTGGACAAACGTGTAGTTGGGATTTTGTCGCCGAATTAACGTTAAAATACGCATTTAAGCGGACGTGAAGTTAGCCCGAATTAAGAAATAAAAAAATAATTACATTTTGCAGGAGGGTGGTTTCACACTTTAAGGGGTTGGACAAACGTTGCGAAGGGGTGGACAAACGGGTAGTTGGGATTCTGTCCCCGAATTAACGTTTAAACATGCATTTAAGCGGACGTGAAGTTAGCCCGAATTAAAAAATTTAAAAAAATAATTACAAATAACAGGGGGTTGGTTTCGCACCTTAAGGGGTTGGACAAACGCTGCCAAGAAGTGGACAAACGGATAGTTGGGATTCTGAACCTGAAATAACATGTAAATGTGTTTTTAAGCGGACGTGAAGTTAGCCCGTATTGAGAAATAAAAAAAATAATTACAATCTGTGGGGAGGTCGTTTTGCACTTTAAGGGGTTGGACAAACGCTGCGAAGGGGTGGACAAACGTGTAGTTGGGATTCGGTCCCCGAATT
This sequence comes from Diabrotica virgifera virgifera, assembly GCF_917563875.1. Lineage (NCBI taxonomy): Eukaryota > Metazoa > Arthropoda > Insecta > Coleoptera > Chrysomelidae > Diabrotica > Diabrotica virgifera. Next base: position 173,312,456 of record NC_065444.1, read on the forward strand.
AACGTTTAAATACGCATTTAAGCGGACGTGAAGTTAGCCCCAATTAAGAAATAAAAAAATAATTACAATCTGCAGGAGGGTGGTTTCGCACTTTAAGGGGTTGGACAAACGTTGCAAATCTGCGGGGGGGTCGTTTCGCACTTTAACGGTTTCGACAAACGCTGTGAAGGGGTGGACAAACGTGTAGTTGGGATTTTGCCCGCGAACTAACGTTTAAATACGCATTTAAGCGGACGTGAAGTTAGCCCGAATTGAGAAATAAAAAAAATAATTCCAATCTCCAGGGGGGTCGTTTCGCACTTTAAGCCGTTGGACACACGGTGGCAAGGGGTGGACAAACGTGTAGTTGGGATTTTGTCGCCGAATTAACGTTAAAATACGCATTTAAGCGGACGTGAAGTTAGCCCGAATTAAGAAATAAAAAAATAATTACATTTTGCAGGAGGGTGGTTTCACACTTTAAGGGGTTGGACAAACGTTGCGAAGGGGTGGACAAACGGGTAGTTGGGATTCTGTCCCCGAATTAACGTTTAAACACGCATTTAAGCGGACGTGAAATTAGCCCGAATTAAAAAATAAAAAAAATAATTTCAAATGACAGGGGGTTGGTTTCGCACTTTAAGGGGTTGGACAAACGCTGCGAAGAAGTGGACAAACGGATAGTTGGGATTCTGAACCTGAAATAACATGTAAATGTGTTTTTAAGCGGACGTGAAGTTAGGCCGTATTGAGAAATAAAAAAAAATTACAATCTGTGGGGGGGGTCGTTTTGCACTTTAAGGGGTTGGCCCAACGCTGCGAAGGGGTGGACAAACGTGTAGTTGGGATTCTGTCCCCGAATTAACGTTAAAATGCGCATTTAAGCGGACGTGAAGTTAGCCCGAATTAAGAAATAAAAAAAAATTACAATCTGCAGGAGGGTGGTTTCGCACTTTAAGGGGTTGGACAAACGTTGCGAAGGGGTGGACAAACGGGTAGTTCGGATTCTCTTCCCGAATTAACGTCTAAACACGCATTTAAGCGGACGTGAAGTTAGCCCGAATTAAAAAATAAAAACAATTATTACAAATGACAGGGGGTTGGTTTCGCACTTTAAGGGGTTGGACAAACGCTGCAAAGGAGTGGACAAACGGATAGTTGGGATTCTGAACCTGAAATAACATGTAAATGTGTTTTTAAGCGGACGTGAAGTTAGCCCGTATTGAGAAATAAAAAAAAATAATTACAATCTGTGGGGGGTCGTTTTGCACTTTAAGGGGTTGGACAAACGCTGCGAAGGGGTGGACAAACGTGTAGTTGGGATTCTGTCCCCGAATTAACGTTAAAATACGCATTTAAGCGGACGTGAAGTTAGCCCGAATTAAGAAATAAAAAAATAATTACAATCTGCAGGAGGGTAGTTTCGCACTTTAAGGGGTTGGACAAACGTTGCGAAGGGGTGGACAAACGGGTAGTTGGGATTCTGTTTTCGAATTAACGTTTAAACACGCATTTAAGCGGACGTGAAGTTACCCCGAATTAAAAAATTAAAAAAATAATTACAAATAACAGAGGGTTGGTTTCGCACTTTAAGGGGTTGGACAAACGTTGCGAAGGGGTGGACAAACGGGTAGTTGGGATTCTGTTCCCAAATTAACGTTTAAACACGCATTTAGCGGACGTGAAGTTACCCCGAATTAAAAAAATAATTACAAATAACAGGGGGTTGGTTTCGCACTTTAAGGGGTTGGACAAGCGCTGCGAAGGAGTGGACAAACGGATAGTTGAGATTCTGAACCTGAAATAACATGTAAATGTGTTTTTAAGCGGACGTGAAGTTAGCCCGGATTGAGAAATAAAAAAAAATAATTACAATCTGTGGGGGGGTCTTTTTGCACTTTAAGGGGTTGGACAAACGCTGCGAAGGGGTGGACAAACGATGCGAAGGTGTGGACAAACGTGTAGTTGGGATTCTGTCCCAGAATTAACGTTTAAATACGCATTTAAGGGGACGTGAAGTTAGCCCGAATTGAGAATTAAAAAAAATAATTGCAATCTCGAGGGGGGTCGTTTCGCACTTTAAGGGGTTGGACAAACGGGGCGAAGGAGTGGACAAACAGGTAGTTGGGATTTAGAACCTGAAATAACATTTAAATGCGTTTTTAAGCGGACGTGAATTTGGCCCGGGTGGAGAATTTAAAAAAAATAAATTAAAGTCTTCAAGGGGGTTGTTTTGCACCTTAAGGGGTTGGACAAACGCTGCGAGGGTGTAGACAAATGGGTAGTTGAGATTCTGCCCCCGCATAAACATTCATTCTAATGTCTGAGTACTTTTTCGGCGGTACTGTCCTATTATCCGTGAGCAATATTATATATAAAAAAAAATTATGTTAAAAATATCAGAGGGTGGACAAAAAAAATTATGTGGTGGACAAACATGGACAAACGATGGACAAACAATATAGCAAGAGGTTTTTTAAATTTTCGAAAATTTGTGGATTTGTGAAGTTAGCCCGAAAAAAAATTTTTGTTTATAAACAATAATTGATGGGTGGACTAACGAAATAAAATGGTGGACAAACGTGTACAATCACTGGACAATCGAATGGCATCGATCACATTTTTTTCCCGACTTTTTCGGGCTAAGTTCACGGACCATGTGTTCGTCTAGTTTATTGTATCTATTTCTAGAGTTTCGAGAGTTGTTGGCATTTAATTGATGCAAATGGATTACAGGAGAGTTTTTGAGGTCACTAAACACGAATACGCAATCAGAACCGACCTCCGGAGCACCTGGGCCAATGGTCACTGCAAGGGACATCATCTTCTGGAGATTGGATGGTTTTCGGCATTTAATTAATGCATTAATTCATTCGGCAAATGAATTAGGTCTACAATCTAACAAACATACAGCACGTAAGCGGTGCGCGCGACGAGCGACGTGCATATGTATAAATACCTTAATACACTGGGGTGCAAAATTAACCGGACACCTTAAAAATGGGTAATTTTTGATGTCTCAAATTTCCTGAACCTGCTGTCCGATTTAAGTGATTTTTTTAATATATTATAGCCTTATTCTTTAGCAATATCGCTGTAATAGTATTGTTACTAAACAGTTAAACTTTCATTGTATACCGGGTGTACAAATCAAACTGTGTTTTTTTCTCAAAGTTCGCATCATCCTGTGGAATATTCTAGCATTTATAAAATACTGAAATTAAAATCCAACTATAGCCTCATGTTTTCTCAACATTTTGTTTTTGATTCATTCGCTTATGTTGGATAATACAAAAGTTAGGTACTTTTACAACTAGGCATATTTTTCATCAATACATGGTGTTTTTAAATAAGTATGGTAAACTTTAAGGGGTAATTCTGCATGAAAAAATAATGACAGTTTGCTTTATAAACGGTATGTCCGCAAATGCTTCGTTTCCTAGATAGTGGGTGTTGAAATTTTTCTTACAAACTGACGATTTATTTATTGCTTTAAAACGGGTTGAGATATGCAAATGCAATTTGCTGGGTATTAGACGTAATTATTGTACATTTTTCACGTGTAAGAATTTAATATTCACCATTTGCGCGCATACGGGTAATATGACAGCTCATATTACCCATATGCGCGCCAATGGTGAATATTAAATTCTTACTTGTATGTGAAAAATGTACAATAATTACGTCTTAAAATCCACCAAATTTCATTAGTATATCCCAACCGGTTTTAAAGCAATAAATAAATCGTCAGTTTGTAAGTAAAATTTTAACACCCTCTATCTCAGAAACGAAGCATTTGCGGACATGGGTTTATAAAGCAAACTGTCATTATTTTTTTATGTAGAATTACCCCTTGAAGTTTGCCATACTTATTTAAAAACATCCTGTATTGATGAAAAACATGGCTAATTGTTAAAGTACAGTAGAACCCCGATAAGTCGGCCCCCGATAACCCGGAAGTCCGGCTAACCCGGACCGATTTTTATCAGACAAACATTTCAACAATAAAAATATACAGTCGGAAAAATGAAAGAATACCCATGAACGAATATATAAAACACGCTGTATTTTCCTCTCACCTTGTCACAAATAAAATTGCCCAGCTCAAGTACATGTAATAATAATTATTATATGTATAATACTTGCGCTTGCCAATTTTTTGTGTGACACGGTGACAGGAAAATACAGCGTGTTTTATATTATGTTCGTTCGTGGGTATTCTTTCATGTAATATAATATTTGAGAGATAATGGGTATTAGTGTAATTTGAACCATATTTTACGACAGTAAAAATGACTCATGGCACACAACGTTCGTTGTTTGGGTTATCGGACTCAACAGGCACCTGTAGTATTGTACCCTTTATTTATTTTAAACTGTCAGCATTGTTTGAAAAGACTATTAAAAAATTATTTTTTAAACAATGGTCTTAGTTCTCCACTGTTATTAAATAACATAATAAAATCGTTGCGATTGAGAACCGTATTGTGTGTAGTACAGTCGTATTATTCACTTCCCTTCTGTAATCGTTCGTAAATCTATTCAGATTTTGTGTTTTTTTTGTCTACGCAATGGCAGCGAAACGTAAAAATGTTGTAGTGCCAATGGAAAAGAAACTAGAAGCCTTAGGTAGAATTGATAAAGGCGAATCTTTAAAAACAGTTGCAGCATCATATGGTGTCGGTACATCTACAGTGTCGGATTGGAAGAAAAATAGAACTAAAATCTGTAAGTATACTGTATTTTATTAATTTTTACCATTTTCTCCGGCTAACCCGGATTTTCGATAACCCGGATCGGCCGCGGTCCCGATTAATCCGAGTTATCGAGGTTCCACTGTACCTAACTTTTTTATTATCCAACATAAGCGAATGAATCAAAAAACAAAATGTTGAGAAAACATGAGGCTATAGTTGGATTTTAATTTGAGTATTTTATAAATGCTAGAATATTCCACAGGGTGATGGGAAGTTTAAGAAAAAAACACAGTTTCATTGGTACACCCGGTATACAATGAAAATGTACCTGTTTAGCAACAATATTATTACAGCGATATTATTAAAGAATAATCCCAGGTTTAGAAAATTCGAGACATCAAAAATGACTCATTTTTAAGGTGTCTGGTTAATAATTTTGCACCCCAGTGTATGTACTTACCCTTCATGTTCGTGTACATGTTCGAGAACGTGTTCGAGTAATGTAGTTTTTAAATTGGTTAAAAAAGAGTGAAATATAGAGAGCATCGTTAATCCAAAAACTGCATTTGATAAGCAGACAGAACAGTGAACCGTGAAAAATAACTGTGTTATCAAAAATGTGCTAATATCCAAAAATTTTAACTCGTTCGCAGTGGCCTCAGTCATGAAATAAGTTTTGTGAAGGTCGAACAATAACATGAAAAACAACTAATATAGATGCTCTCGGACAAATAATGGCATATAGAAACGTAACATAATATAGGGTAATTCAATGATGTTTAGACATCGATACAAAACACGTTAATTAAATTTTACATGATTACTTCAACGTTAAAAAAATTTAAATTTATATTTAAGTACAAAATAGACCAACACATTTGGCACATATGTATACCTAAGTCGATTTAGATTTTTAAATAAAGCACCTTAAATACTTTGTAGAGAAGACTTACAACTTTTTGAATTGCGTCTATGATGATATCAGGAAAAAAGTCTACTAATAGAAAAAAGATACTATAGAAAAATGGGTGGAAATGCTTACATTTTAAAGTGCATAAACATGTCAAAATAAGTGCATTAATGGCCAGGTTTTGTTACTCGGGGGGTTTTTGGGGCTATCAAACAGGGACGCGCCAAGTAACTTCGGCGCCGTCGGGCAAAATATTGATAAGCGCCTTTATCAAAATTACCAGGGTAGAAATATCAATCACTCCTTCACATTTCAACGTGGAAAACTATGAAATTTTTTCTACGTCTACCCAGATTTTTTTTTTTTTTTTTAAGGAAATGATAAGTACGCAGTACTGTCTTTTTCTTGGTCTGCCAATAATTCTTCGTCAATTTGGTGACTTATCTCGTGCTATTCGTACTATCCTATCCTCTACTATTCTACTAATGTGTTCGTTCCACTCCTGTTTCCGTTTTGTCACCCATCCATTTTATGTCTTCTACATTGCATGATCTTCTTATGTTTTCGCTTCTCCCACTATCCAACAGACTTTTACCTGATATTCGTCGAAGTATTTTCATCTCTGTTGTTTCTAGTAGTGTAGTAGTTGTTAAAAATAATTTTTTAAAGCTATATTGCATAATAAAACAGAACAGAATAAAAACTATGTTAAAGTTATCCAGCATTACTTAAAATTGTTAAAAAAAATTGAAGATCAAAAAATGAAATATATTTATATTGCGATTTTTTAAACAAATGTACTAAGTATTATGATGAAAACCAACGGATATTTCTTATAGAAATTGAACTTTTCTTGCTTTACCTTTGACAAATTTATTAATTAGATTTTCATTATTCAGGTCCTTTAAAAACTCAGATTCTGTATAAATAATAGTAAGATTTTCTAGCCGTTCCAGACCCATTCTAGATCTTAAGTAATTGAAGCGTTTATTTGAAACACAACACTTGTCCAAAAATGAAAATTTTGGAAAATCAAGTAAAACTGTCCAGCTTTAATTTATTTCAAATCTTACTTTTATTAAGACATTCATTGGAAGGAATGTGGATATCAAAATAATTGTACAAACTTACCAAAATATATTCGAAAATAGAGAGGTATTGTGTTGTACATATAGTTTCTGTTATGCTGAACTATTTCTAATACAAAAGAGATAAACATCACATTATTACTATCAAAGAATGCACACAACTGATAAATTTAAGGATAAGATCATTCACCGTTGACTAGGATGGGACAAGTGTTGTTTTTACAAAAAATCGCATGGACATCTGTTGGTTTTCTAAAACTATCAAAACTTTCTATGCAATGTGAACCAAATGTGTGAACTGGAGAAATAAACTACTATTCTATAAGAACAATACATAAAGTCAAATTTTCGAAAAATTGACATAATGTGTTGTTTTTCAAATAAACGCTTAGCTAGAACGGCTGAAGCTACAGAAATCGGTACCTATAGTTAATAATATACGTAACGAAATAGTAATGTTTGGGAATGAGTGGACTAAGTTATTTTTTGCAATGTTTTTTTGCTTCAAAAAATATTTAGTTTTGAATTGGATATTTATTTAACTTTGCCGAGTCAAAGGGCGCCTTTAACGCCTTGGCGCCGTCGTGCGCCGCACGACCTTGCCCATATGGACGGCGCGTCCCTGCTATCAAACGCTATCAAAACCGACCACCGGAGCACCTGGTGCCCAGGTTCAGTGCTAAGGCACGTCATCTGAAGTTTCGAGGTTTTCGGCACTAAATTGATGCAAACACTAGATTACTACAGTGGCGGCTCGTTAGAGGAGGCAACGAAGATTTAGCCTCCCCATAATTTTTTTATACATTTTATGTCATATCTGGGACATAATATTTCTAGAATTATTGATGAAATGTCACTGTTTTGTTTATTTTGAATCACGAGAAACAACAAGCGCTCGTACTAATAGAAAGTGTAAATTATTGCACACTTTTGTAACTAAACGCATCTGGAATGCATCAATATGCCCACCTGTATGCTGTGAGCAGCTCCTCATATCCCTACCAAGGGAGGTAGAAGCCAGACTCGACTCCGTTGTGTTCTAAGTTACGACAAACGTCTCGAAACCAGCGATATAGTTTCCTATGCGTACAATAATACTCGATAGAGAAACGTAATATTATATCGCTTCACGTCAAACTACCCAGAAATATATGCCAAGGGAGGCAAAACCAGAATTAGGCTCACTTGTGGTTTTACTTATATTCTATAAGGAAGTTAATAGTCAGGGTATTTCTTGGTGTGATTTTATCATTATATTTCTTTTAATTAGTGTTTGGTGAATTTTTGTATTTCATATATTTTTATTTGTGTTGTTATTGGCTTGGTAAGGTTATTTTTACAATTTACGTACCGTTGTTTGTTTAGATAAAATGTATATAAATGAATAATTTTAATACTTTAAGTATATTATAATAAAGCTTATATTATTAAAACCTTAGAGAGACCACAGCCAAATTTAACTATTATTAAATCCTCAGGTAATAGTCAAAATCGTGCATTTAATATTAACTGGTATAATAAATGGGACTGGTTAACCGGGTCTATTAAGAGGAAAAAGTTTTTTGTGTAAATTAAAACTTTTTGCTAAACAAAATATAGTAACTGCTTTAGATACAGCTCAAAAAGAGGCCATAATTACTTACAATAATCAGATTTTGGAGAATAGGATGAATTTAAAAAGGCTTATCGATATAACTATATTTGGCTTCGCAAGAATTAGCTTTTCGCTGACACGATGAAAGTGATGATTATTCCATTAATCGCGGCAATTACAAGGAACTGTGGGGTAATTATGACTCAAAATTCGAAAAATTTCGTTAATTTTAAATTTAATCCTGTGTTTATAAAGTTCTTTTAGTAACAATAATATTATTATTAGTTACAAAAGCTATTCTACATCTCAGTTATCAATGCAAGCATGCGGTAAGGGACCGTTCAAGTATTACGTAACGCAGGTGGGGGGGGGGGGGGTTCAAAAATCTATTAGAGTGCGTTACGTAGGGGGAGGGTGGGTCAAAAATCTTCGAAAATCGCGTTACGTAATACTTGAACGCTTCCTAAGAGGGAGGGTCCCGGTAAGGTGAAATGTAAATAAAAATGGTCAAAAACAAATGGAGCCTTAAATTACTTTTTTTGGTGCATTTTTTTGCTAGTGCAAATTTGTCTAGATTTTTTATAGTTAGAGCCTCCCCTATTGTAAAACTCACGAGCCGCCACTGGATTATTAGGGGTTTTTTGGGGCCAATGACTGAGAATACGCCATCAGGACCGACCCCCGGTGCGCCAGGTGTCCAAAAACCCTCCAAACTCCAGAAGATAACATGCCTTAGCAGTGACCTTGGGCACCAGATAGTCTGGGGGTCAGTTCTGATGACGTATTCGTATTAATCGATCCCAAACATTGATCACAACTCCTGTCATTATACCAGGTAGGATGACAAGTAAGGTGTCAAATGAAAGCTTATTATCCAAGGATGGTACAAAAGATGATAAATTTGACGTAGACTGTCTGTCTGTCTGTCCGTCCGACCGCGAATATAACCCTTTTTTCATTATACCAGGTAGAATGACAAAGAGGTGTCAAATGAAAGCTTGTAATCCAAGGATGATACTAAAGGTGAGCAATTTTACCTAGGATGTCTGTCCGTCTGTCCGTCCGACCGCGAATATAACTCCTCCGTCATTATACTAGGTAGAATGACAAATGAGGTGTCGAATGAAAGCTTATATTCCAAGGATGGTACTAAAGGTGAGAAATTTGACCTAGTACTTCGGGTTTTAGAAATGCAACCAGAAGTACTGTTTTAAAGTCACCCGAATAGTACAAGTGATATATTATTCGACGCGCCTTCGCAAGACGAGAGCAAATATATACTTCCGGTTTCATGACTGTCTGTCCTTTTGCGAATACAACTCCTCCGTTATTAATACAGATAGAGTGACAAATGAGGTGTCGAATGAAAGCTTATAACCCAAGGATGATATTAGAGATGAGAAATTTGACATCGAACTTCCAGTTTTAGAGTTGCAACCGTAAGTACTGTTTTAAAGTCACCGAAATTGTATAAGCGATATATCATTCGACGTGCCTTAGCGAGATGAGAACAAATGTAAAATTTATGTTTTTATATCATTTCCGGTTAAAAAGTTCTAACCAGAAGTGCCATTATAGTCGCATAAATAGTACATGTAACAAATCAAACGAAGCGCATTGAAAAGTTGAGTTTGAATCTTTAGTTTACCTTTTGAATACATTTGTGTTTAAACAATGATGATCAGTTCTACTTTCGATTACTTTGGGTGAAAATCTAGGGCTTACTAAGTCCAATTACTTGTTTTAAATAAGTAAATGTAGCAATACCTCCGAAAACCTGCCCCATTAGAAAACCCTTACACACCAAAATTTATGAAAATCGTGCAAGCCGGGGTCTAGGACGTTTCATCGCCGCCAGTTCATCGCCGCCGTTTCGATGTCGCCAGTTCATCGCCGGCCGATTCATCGCCGGCCGTTTCGATGCCGCCGGTTCATCGCCAGTCAGTTAATCGCTAACTGATATATTTCCGAATTTTCGACAAATTTTCGACAGTTACATTTATTATTTATTTTTAGTATTAATTAGGAATTCTAGGAAATGTGAGATATGACCATTCCCGTTGCCATACTTAATCTTTTAATAGACTTTTAAACTTTTATAATATAAAATATAATTTAACACTACAAATTTAATACTGTTTAGTATCAAATTTAGGAGAAGTAGAAATAGAACAGTAAATTAATATAATAATATTTTTTATTTAACGTCGTGTCGTGTCATCTCCCGTAATACAAGATCAACTGACTAACTGGCGATGAAACGGCCGGCGATGAAACGGCCGGCGATGAAATGGACTGGCGATGAACTGGCGGCATCGAAACGGCGGCGATGAACCGGCGGCGATGAAACGTCCCATTCCATGCAAGCCGTTTCCGAGATCATTGAGGCGTTCCATACATAAAACTCACTCTGTATACTGAATGCGATGAAAGATCGAACTGCAATGAATTTAACCAGATTGAACTACAAACAACTGACGAACCGTCACAGGGCCGTCTCAACCCGGGGGTGCAAGGGCTGCGAGGCACCCGGGCGCCAAGTCCAAGCTCAAAATTGCGGTTTTTGTCCTTAAAAAACCTAAAAATAACGAAAACATACAAGTGCACTTTCGGTATTTTTTACAAAGGCTATTAATGCTTACTACACCTACAATACGCAAATGTAATAGTTGCGTTCGCGGATACCTACAGTGGACTAGTGGACAAATTGTCGCCGACAATTTCTAACCTCACTTAATATAAATAATACCGTTAATAGATAAATATACAAGGTATATTTACTTTTAATTATTATTAATAACTAATTATTAAATTATACTAAGTAAATATACCTTGTATATTTATCTATTAACGATATTATTTATATCATTTTAAAGTGCGCATGCGTTTTGCAGCTAATTTGGAGCAAATGAAACCCATTTAGTTTATTCCGACAACAATTCCAAAAAGGTGACGCGTACACTATTTTGACCAATATTGAATGTCGAGTAGGTATTTACCAATGAATCACCATCTTATAAAAATTATCAGTGTATCCGATTCTGCTGATAAAAGTATAATAGGGATGTTCACTAATTTTTAAATATAGTTAAATTCAATAGATTACAAGGTATATAAAAACGTAACAATCATAAAACTGTTTAAAAATGTATATTTTTTAAGATAAATGAGTTCATAATGTTGATTTTCTTGGAGGCTAGAAAAACGGTACCCTGCAGCGAGGCTACGGTCTGTGACGTCAGCAGTCGTAACGTCTTTGATCGACGACTAGTTTTGTATACTTATTTACTCAGTGTATTTGAATGTGCGCAGTTTTTTACGTATTTAATTATTAAAAATAAAGCCAAATAAGTGGTGTTTTGTTCCTGGGTGTGTAAATACATCAAAAAACAGTTCTGACAAGATTTTTATTACCGTTCCAGCCAATTTAAAACAGAAAAAGAAATGGTTTGTTGCAGCTAGAACTTAAAATAACTAACTTAAAGAACTAACTTAATAAAATAAACATTATAGAAGTTTTCCAGAGACTTTCGGCCCTTGGTAATAATGTAATTGTTCTTTCTGCGTTTACATTTTTCAAAAATACTTATTAGTTTTCTCAGGATTCGAAAAAAATGAATGAATTTAAATAGCATTGGACCAAGATTTTGCACCTACCCCCTTAAAGAGTAAATGAAAAAGTTTCGGGACCTCAAATTTGTATTCCTTAAACTGGGATATTCCTAAAAACGGGATTCTAATAATACATACAGTAAAAGTAAACCTTGAAATAACTACATGTGGATGTAGGTAATATGACTTTATATTATATTAAAATCATTAATAATTTAGTGAAAAGATTGGTTGAAATGCAAATGTATAATACCCAAGTTCAAAAATATTTTTTACCTTGGAACAGTTGTCAACTCGAAATACGAAACAACCGAAATAAGATCTAGAGTTGAAAAGGACATAGCAACATTTAACAACATGCATGAGAAATATTTTCACCCATTGCGACATAATATCTCTCCCACTAAAAATGCGGCTGCTAAAATGTTATTATTTCCGGTCTTGCTATATGGCGTAGAGGCCTGGACAATAATGGAAACATTAATGAAAAAGCTAGAGGCATTCGAGATGTGGGTGTACCCACGAATCCTCAAAATATCCTGGGCGACCCACACCAACGTACAGGTATTGCGTCGAATGGGAAAACAAAAAGAAATCTCTTTTACAATTAAGAAACGAAATCTTAAATATTTCGGTCATATCATGAGGCATGATAAATATCGTATACTCCAACTGATAACGCAAGGTAAAATAGAGAGCAAACGCGGACCCGGAAGAAAAGACACTCATGACTTAAAAACTTACGCCAATGATTTGGACAAAAATCGATCGAGTTATTCAGAAACGCCTCAAATGAAATTAAAATTGCCATGATGATAGCCAACGTCCACAACGGACAAGGCACATGAAGAAGAATAAAAATATTTTTAATACACCTAACCAAGGTAAAGTAATAACCAGCCAATGTATGTATACAATATGCATGCGTACAATGCATGCATACAACTTTCTCTATTTTTTTTTGTGGAGTATTAAGCATTTCTTTTTTAGCTTAAAGAAGACATGGAAAATTATATGGAATATACACTCAGTAAAGCTGTGGTAGATTTATTTTTTTACAAGATGCCAATAAATCATACACCATTGTTACATCTACACTACAGTCGGTAGTTTATACGAATCGGCTTTCTGAAAACCTTCTTCCATTTTATTTGTTTATTTTTGTAAAACCCAAAATATGTCCTTACAAACAGTCTATCTATCCACTTTAAACTAAACAAATTCACTATAAAACTCCACTTTAACCCTGATAAAACAAGAAGAGAACAAAATAAAATGACCTGAAACGTCAAACAGGTAAACAGTAACACTATGAGAATGGCGCGCGCTTGGGGTATGCAACTAGTGACGTCAGGCCAATAGAGAAGCGTTCTTGAAATTTAAAATAATGCTAGATTTCTAATAAAGATTTTTTATAGAAAAGCTTTTTCAATTTTGTTGAAATTTTGGACAATTATTCCTAGGGTGTTTCTTAATCGTTTTACATGTTTGAAATGACTTTTTAATTTTTTGTGAACATCCCTATTGCCGTTGGGGAGCTTATCCCACTTTTAGCGACACCTTTTATAATAGGAAAATGTAAATGCTGATTTTCGAAAACCTAATTTTCTTCACTACGTTTGCGCCAAAAAGACGTTTATTACGTTTTTAGAACGACACGAGATAAGGGTAGCCGTAGCCATTTAATTTCTGTAAAAAAATTAGTAGATCTAAAAAAGACTTAGGGCCGGTATTACAGCAGCTAATTAAGCTTGTGCTTAGCTAAGCCTGTGTCAAAAGTTAAGCAGAAGCTTAAGCTAGGTGCCGTATTTCCATCACTTCCTTAACTAAACTGGTCCTCAACTGTCAAGTTAATTGGTTTGGTACCTCTGAATACATCAAAATGCCAGAACTAACTGTTCTGAGGTAAAAACCACTACTGTTTACATTTAATTTTATCTTGTCATCTGTGACTGTCTCATTTTTACTTCACTTAATTTTGTGTACATGGCACATTTGTTGTTAGTATATTATCTATATTTTCTCTGGTTATAGGTTTTATTGTTATTTTGCATAAGTAATAGAAGATCCGTCTTTGTAATTTTGTTTATTGGATATATTCCTTAAAATATCAAATTGGAATGTAAGTTTACTTTTGTAAAATAAATATACCAAGCATTGTAGAAATAAATAATTTTCATGTGCCTACACCTTTCAAATGGAGTAAGAATTTTATTTTAATGATCGTTAATAATCAACGTTATTACGCAAAAGTTGGTTTTCAAAATAACTCTAGAATTACCTATTAATCTATAGAAATAACCTCAAAAAACAGAAAACAAATTTTAAGCAAAAGCTTAAACCAACTTCCGCGCGAGCTTAAGCTTAAGCTTAAGCTTAAAATTATTTGGTTTAAGCCTATGCTTAGCCTCAAATTAAAGTAGAAATACAAACATCTAAGCTTAAGCTCAGGCTTAAAGTAAGCTTTGGCTTAGTGCGGTTGGAAATACCGGCCCTTACTAGAAAGTCATACAGTAGACTCTGTCAATTCAGCAGCAGTTGAACGCGAAAGAAAAAGGGGGACGGCGGTTTTAGAAAGAATTATCGAAATAATAACATTTTTAGCACGACAAAATTTACCATTAAGAGGAACCAGTCAAAGGTTACATGAATAGGATAACTTTTTAAAATTAATAGAATGTATTTCCAATTTTGATAATACGCTATCAGAACACATTACACGAATTGTTGTCAAATCTTCCTTTTTTCTGAAAATCTAAAAAAAACTTTCTTATTTTAAATGGAACACCCTGTATATTTTTTGCGTTTTGAAGTCCTTAAGAAATAATGATTATTTTATATTATTATTTATAATTAATTATATTATTTTCCTTATACCTAAATGCCATAATTTCAGAGTTATTGCGACATTTATTAAAAAAAAATTAAAGAAATTATAGAAAATCAATTTTTTCGGCCCGGTTAGACATTTTTTAGGTTCTTTGGATCATTGGGAATAAAAAAAAGGTTTTTTTGTAATTTTTCTCTAAAGTTAATCGTTTCCGAGTTATAAACAATTTAAAACTTAAAAAAAAATTGAAAAATGACGATTTTAAAGGTTCAAAAACACAAGTAAAAAAAAGAATGTGTGTGTACTTTGTACGCACGTAAGAAGTTATTCTTCTATTTTATAATTTCAACGAAGTAAATATTATACTTAACAGGTATTTGTATTTTATTTAAATATTAAACTGACTTTCTTATCTACCACTTTCAAAAAATTTTTACTAAACCAAAAATTAAAAAAAAATATGAATCGTCCAGGATTGGAACCCGCGACCCCCAACCCCTGGGGGAACCCCTGACCCAATGCTCTACCAACTACGCCACCGAGCTTCTTTAAATGACAAGTTTCGGATATAATTACACAACACGGTGACAAATAAACATAAAAATGTTATACCTACATAATATTTTATTATCTTACTACAGAGAAAGACAAATCCAAAAATTATAATAAATAATATCTTGAAAGATTAGCAACGAACTATTACTGTCTGTGTGCGCATGCGCGCAGATTTATGAAATTTTACTCTCAATCACATCGCGCCTAAAGAAGAATAACTTCCAAAATAATTTTTAAAATTACGAAGTACCAAAATTAAACTCAAACCTTCTTCTATCAGCTCCCTATAAGAATTATTGGCACGTTTTATTCTAAAAAATGGTTTTTTTATTGTTAATGAAGCTCATATGAGAGGACGGGCGATCGGGCTGCATTAACAATTAAAAAACAATATTTTAGAATAAAACAAGACCAAATCACTTATCGGTAGCTAATATAATAAGGTTTGAGTTTGAATTTAGGCACTTTGTAGTTCAAAAATAATATTTTTTACTTGTGTTTTTGAACCTAGAAAATCGTGTATTTTCGATTTTTTTCAGTTTTAATTTGTTTCTAACACGGAAAGAATTAGCTTAAGAAAAAAATTATAAAAGACCTTTTTATTCCCAATGATCCAAAAAAACCTAAAAAATGGCTAACTGGGCCGAAAAAATTGATTTTTAAATTTTCTCTAAAATTGTTTTTAATAAATGTCATAATAACTTCGAAATTATGGCATTTAGGTACATATAGTATGGTATAACTAGATCCAAACCCAGACATCCAAAGTGAAAGTTATCCTTTAACACCAAATTGTTCTATATGGTCCATATAATGTTCAGAAAAAAGTCACGCCATTTTGAGCGTCGGGTTTCGGGGGAGAGGGGGGAGAAGTCGATAAATTCGTAGTTTTTTTACGTTTTTCGTCAATATTTCTAAAACTATGAGGTTTAGCATGAACAACTCTTTATACAAAATTGTTCTACATTAAATTTGAAACAAAAAAGGTCCTATGCATAATCCTTCTAAAATGTTCCAAAGGTACGGAGGTAGTATAGTATAATTGGTCCAAAAAAGGCCTAACCCAGACATTAAAAGTAAAAGTTTTCCTCCAATACCAAATTGTTCTATATGGTCCAGATATTGTTCAGTAAAAAGTTACATTATTTTGAGCGTCCGGTTTGGGGGGGAGATGGGGGAGAAATCGGTAAATTAGTAGTTTTTTTATGTTTTTCGTCAATATTTCTAAAAATATGCTTTAGCGTAAACAATCTTCTATACAAAAATGTTCTACATCAAATTTAAAACAAAAAAGGTCCTATACGTAATTGTTATAAAATCAACGATTCCATAGTTACGGAGGGTGAAAATTGGAGGTTTTCAATACTTTTTATACTTTTTGGGCAATTTATAATATTTTTACTGATTGAAAGAAATTTTCTTTAAACAGGATTTGCTATTTCAGTGACCAATGGTATGTTAGTGATAAGCCCTTGAAGAAACGTCAACCTCACCACCCAAAATCATCATCAATTGCCCAAAAAATATAAAAAGTATCGAAAACCTCCACATTTCACCCTCCGTAACTCTGGAACCGTTGATTTTATAACAATTATGGATAGGACCATTTTTGTTTTAAATTTTATGTAGAATGTTTTTGTATAGAGCATTGTTTACGCTTAAACATAGTTTTAGAAATATTGACGAAAAACCTAAAGAAACTACTAATTTACCGATTTCTTCCCCATATCCCCCCCCCCCAAACCGGACGCTCAAAATGGTGTAACTTTTTACTGAACAATATGTGGACCAT
Organism: Diabrotica virgifera virgifera; assembly: GCF_917563875.1. Lineage (NCBI taxonomy): Eukaryota > Metazoa > Arthropoda > Insecta > Coleoptera > Chrysomelidae > Diabrotica > Diabrotica virgifera. Next base: position 173,329,513 of record NC_065444.1, read on the forward strand.
ATAGAACAATTTGGTGTTGAAGGAAAACTTTTATTTTGGATGTCTGGGTTAGGCCTTTTTTTGGGCCAATTATACTATACTAGGTACCTCCGTAACTTTGGAACCGTTCATTTTAGAAGGATTATGTATAGGGCCTTTTTATTTCAAATTTAATGTAGAACATTTTTGTATAGAAGGTTGTTCATGCTAAACCTCATAGTTTTAGAAATATTGACGAAAAACGTAAAAAACTACGAATTTACCGACTTCTCCCCCCTTCTCCCCCCCCCCCCCCCAAACCCGACGTTCAAAAAGGTGTGACTTTTTTCTGAATATTATATGGACCATATAGAACAATTTGGTGTTGGAGGATAACTTTCACTTTGGATGTTTAGGTTATGTCATTTTTTGAATCAACTCTATCATACTAATAGGGAACATAACATGAAAAATAATCAGTACTTCTTTAGATACATACTTAAAAACGCATAAATATATAGTGTTGTATTTAAAATAAGAAAGTTCATTAGATTTCCAGAGAAACGGAAGATTTGACAAAAATGTAATTACCACCAGGGCCCCCGCAAGGCTGATTGGCGCCCGCGTGCGTGACATATTTTAGCGCCCTTTAAATCTACTATACATATAAAACTAATAAATATTTTTGAAAAATTTAAACCCAGAATGAAAGACTACATTATTACTTAGGCCGAAAGTCCCTGAACACTTCTATATGGTTTGTTTTAATAAGTTACAGGGGTGAAAATAAAAGAGAAAATTTAGTGTGACTTTTAATAATTGCAAACATTTAATTCAAAAGAAACTTTTTATTTATTTTAAGGGACTGTCGCCCCTCAGCAATAACGTTATCGTTTACTCTACGTTTAAATTTTTTAAAAATACTTATTAGTTTTCTCAGGATTCGAAAAAAATGAATTCATTTAAAATACATCGAAAATTTTAACAGGCAACATTTTGCGCCTTTCCCCTTAAATTTTTTGCAACATTAATGAAGCACCCTGCATATTAAATAAAAAATATACATTTAAGTAAATAAACAATAATATTTTGTCATTTTAAAGTTTCCAAACAAATTTTATACAGGGTGTCTACATAACTAGGAACCATATGGGAAACTGTTTTATTATTAATTTTACTAAAAAAGTTATTCTTCATAAAAAGTTCTGAATTGTCTAGAACTCAGAATATCAAATATAAAATTTTATGAATCTTATACGAGGTATGTCAAAAAATATGAAATTCGTCAAGAGCAAAGTACGTTTAGTTATCACAATATTGAAAAGTTATTATGAAAAGTTGTTCAGCATTAAAAACTATGTTTCTATATGCAATTACAACCTTCTAATTGAAATATATTGTGATCTAGAAAGACACTTTACTTTTGATCGAAACTCATATTTTTTACATATATCTCATATGAAATTGAAAAAAATTGATAGGATTTGATGGTTGCATCTTAGATTTTAGACCATGCAAAGCTTTTTAGAAAGAACTTTTTATTGCACATTAATAATTGTACTTTTCAACAACGCCCTTTTTATTTATTAGAAATAATGTGATAAGTCTTTTATTATTAATAATTAGCCCTTATCAGTTATTACACATAATGTGATAACTCGTTTATTATTATTAATTAATTAATCAATAACAATAAAAGAGTTATCGCTTTATTCGTAATAAATGAGAAGGGCGTTGGGTATCTGTAATTTGAAAAAAAAATTCAAATAAAAGGATGTAATTGCATATTAAAACATTGTTTTTAATTAATTCCAAACAATTTTTCATAATAATAATTTTCGATATTGAGAAATATAAGGTACTCTTGATCGAAATTCATATTTTTGATACTCATAAGATTGACACAATTTTATATTTGGTTGCATTTTAGTTTTTAGACTATGCAAAGCATTTTATGAAGAATAATTTTTTCCGTAAAATTAATAATAGAAAAGTTTCCCATATGGTTCTAAGTTATGCAGACACAATGTCTTAATTATTCTCTTTTTTTTTCAAAATAAATTGTAAATTGTGGATTTTATTATAGGAACCCCGATTATAACTATTTAAAATGAATTATTATTATTCTATGAATGATTATGATACTTACCATTTTCACAATTAATTTAATTTTTACACCACTTAAAATAACAACAAATAAAAAAGAGTGTCCAATATTTTTTACACGAAAACAAAAGTTTAAAACCAGGGCAGAACAAACCCAACGGATATTACAATAATAGTCGTAGGTAATTATTAACACCAATATAAAATAAAATTTTAAACTTTTCACTGCAGGAAACCACCCGTTCACCAGTAAGAGTAAATAATGTTTGTGCCTAATTAACGCATAGACGACAAGGGAAAATATACTCAAGTCAAATACATAATCATAATTCATAGAGTATTTGTTTACCGAAGGGTAATTATCATAAATTCGAGTAAAAGATTCACTTTATACGAGTAAAACTGCTTGATCCAACAACTTGTGTTTTTTGTTGGAGTAAAGCTGCTAAGTTGCGTTTTATGGGTGTTAATATTTATGTTTCTATTCGTCAAAGAGTGTGATTTGATGTTTATTTCACAATTTTGAGTGTCGCTTCAGTTTACAAGATAAAATCGATTGGATGATATGCCAAGCGTAATTCAATCTACTTCAAAGAAAAAAATTAGGAAGGAACAACAAAATGTAATATATTTTTGACGGAGTAAGTTCAACATTTCAGGACGGGAATAATTATTTTTCAGTAATAACTCAATATTTGATTTTTGAGATTTCTCTAGCTGTTCATGAAATAATTAAAATTGTATATAAAAAATGATTATCTCATTTAAAATAAATATTTCTTATTTACCAAACCTTCGATTTGGCGCCCCTTTGGGGTTACGCCCGCGTGCGCCGCACGCGTTGCACGCCCGGTTACGGGGGCGCTGATTACCACTATAATATCGGCCGCATTAGAAGACCCTGGCTCACCAAAATCTATAAAAATCGTTTTAGCGGTTTCCGAGAAATTACCGTGTTTCCATACTTTCTCGCTACCCTGTATAATCTTCTGACAAAAGGGAGCGCAAAAATGAGTCTTGTACCCCGGCGCGGCGCCGTGTATGCTTAAGACGACCCTGAACAGTCAGCTGTTTTTCAGAGAGTAGAGTGACAGATAGGTTACGAGTTTAGGAGCTGTAATTAGTCTAGAATCAAAAATATGAATTACTGTATACAAACAAACCCTATCAAATAAAATTTAAAAATGCCATTTTGGTGACTTAATTTTTGTGTTAAACACAGATCCTGAAGAAAAAATCCTTGCTGTCTGGGGGTTTAAAATAACCGATTCCTTTAAAAATGTGACTAAATAGTTGTCAACAAAACAAAAAAGCAAAATATACCTAAGTAAATAGTTTATACCTATTTTTGCCGTATATTTAACAGTTGTTTTTTACATTTGTAGTAATATTTATGATATATTTTAAAATATGTAAAACGTGTCGATTACCATACACTGTAAATTATAAATCGATAATAATAAAGAAATTATTCAAAGTAATGACTACATAACCTCAAAATTATTTCACAATTTATCAACATAAAACATTGTTGGTTTTAGTTGTTTGATGTTATGAAAGACTAAATTAAAAACTCAAACCTGTGTACAGCCAGTAAAATGGGTCTTAGTGTGCTACAGAACTTTAAAATTCAAACAATCCAACAATTTTAAAATTCGCACAACTTCAAAACTTTTGTAAAACTTCACTCACAATCACAATGATGACATAAACCTTAACTTTTAATTATGTAAATCACTGAAACTCATGATCTAAACGACAATTATACTGACCTAGTCATGCGACACAAAACTCAAAATTTTCTTTATAAAAAATTCATCCACCACTTTTCTACCACAACTCGTCCGCGATTTCGAGCAAACTGACGAGATCGGACGCATTCGCCTTTGCAGAAGCTAGATCGGTAGTTCTCGGCCAAATTTGTTGCTTTGCACGTGATAGACGTGTAGAGGTGGGAGAAACGGAACGAAATTTTTGAAGGCTGTTAAATTTAGGTACTGAATTATGTTACTTTCATTCACTATTATTTGCATTAGAAATCGATACATTAAAATCTCATAAATTTTAATACCATAAATAATTTTATGATGTTTACATAATGTGGATGACAACAACTGGTTATTTAAAAACCCATGTCTACATCTGAAAGGAGAGATGATATTTGCGTTTCAGTATGAGAATTAGATTTTATATGTTTAATTTAAGAAAGAACTAGAGATTTGACTTTTCATAAAAACTGCTTTTCTTTATTCAACAACTTCTACTTATATTTTTTTTATGTAAACATTGTAAAGCTTGGTTTATATGGACAACATTACAAAAATATATATTCCAATACTCCCACCTTTTATTAAGTTGTTCAACCCATAAACAAATCTTTTAAATAAAAAATATAACAAATGTCCACTTTATTGCACTCTGATTGTCTATCTCTTGCTTATCCAGTGTCCAAAACATAGTCAGTGCTGGAACGAAGAGTTTCTATATCACCTGCATCATCTGCGCGTCACTGTATCCATGCATGTTAACTTTATTATATTTGTGATAATAAATGCCATAATTTAGTATGCCTTTTAAGTAACTGATGATTCTTATGACAGCATTACAATGGGCTGCATAGCGGCTGACTACTCCCACCGCATGTGCAATGTCAGGTCTTGACACTACGACTAAAAACATTAATGAACCTGTTAAGTCAGTACTTATATCTTCTGGTGTACTTACAGGATTTGAATTTTGTTTACCAAATCTATCTATTATCTGTTTTCTATAACTTGCTTGACTTAACATTGTACCAGTCTCTAATGCCTGGTTGCACCAACAGATCTTAAGTTCCAGCTTAGCTCAGCTCTGCTTATAGATAGGACCACCGGAAGTATCACATACGTTGCACCATAATTTTGGTTTCTTACCTTGTTATCAAGTATATCTATTATTATATTATGATATTCCTATTATATTTTACTGTAATTACAGTAGGAAAAATGAAAGAATACCCATGAACGAACATATAAAACACGCTGTATTTTCCTGTCACCGTGTCACAAAGAAAATTGCCCAGCGCAAGTAAATGTAATAATAATTATTACATGTACTTGCGCTGGCCAATTTTCTGTGTGACGCGGTGACAGAAAAATACAGCGTGTTTTATATGTTCGTTCATGGGTATTCTTTCATTTTTCCTACTGTATATTACATTAATCCTTATGATATTCTCGGCTTAAGCCTAAGATCTGTTGGTGCAACCAGGCATTAGTTTGTTGTAATTTCTATTCCGACGAAATAGTTTCCAACCGTCACGGTCACTTCAAAAGAGTCTTTTAACGTGCACAAAACTGTCTGGTTGCTAACTTTTTCTCAGAAAATAACAAAGCGTCATCAACGTAAATTATTAAGATCACTTTAATATTGTCTACATATCCAGTATAAACACACTGATCAGCTGATGATTTTTGAAAACTGATTTTTATATCGAACTGCATATCTGGCTTCTTAACCATAGTCCATGTTTCATTTTTCACTTGTGCATCAAACTCTTCATTTATGGCAGTTTTCCATTTTTCTTTGTCACTACTTGACACTGGTTCTTCATATGTCTGTGATCAATCAATCATTTAATCTGGCTGGTAAACGTCTATTTCGTTGTGGTCTCAAGTTGGGTATATTTTCAACATCTTGTAAAACTTCTATTTCATTATTAACATTTATTTGTTCTTCTTGTCCCTCTTCAAGTTCATTTTCTTGTATTTAAAAAATTGTCACATCGTCTACTGCTGCTATCTTGATCACATTGTCTTTCTTTGCACTGTACATTTTCTCATTGAAAAACACATTTATGGTGCTGTGGTTTCTGACTCTATGCCTTCTTGTTCTAAATACTCTTTGAAAACATTATTTGTATACTCAGTACCATTATCTGTATGCAGTTTTTCAACAGAGTAGCCATATTTTGCCTTTATTTTGCTATTATATACTTTGAAGTAATCTAGTATATCTGCTTTATGTCGAATAAAATATGCTACTCTATACCCTGTGTACTCATCTTGGAATGTTACAAAGTAACGTGCTCCTTGCATAGATTCAGTTTGCATAGGTCCACAAACATCACTGGATATTCTTTTTCCAGGAGGTAACTTAGTGTGTGGTCTTCTTAACTTTTTAAAAGTCTTCTTATGTTGTTTTCCCATCAAACAACGTTCACACACAAAATCTTGTTTCGTTTCTGTAACACCTTTGATTAAGTTCATTTTTACCATTTCTTCTAAATATTTCTTATTAACATGTCCTAATCTTTCATGCCATATCTTTATAGTCCATGTGGTGAGCCCGCTCCCGTCTGGAAAAATTTCTGATTCGGTTTCTTTGTGGATTCCTATTCAAAAATGTACCCTTTAAACAAATCTGAAGGGTGCCGGGCGGAATTTTTGGGCAGAAATTGTTTAAACAATTTTTTAAACAAATACAAAAGATCACGTTTTTTTGCTCCAAAACATATATTTTTAAGTTTTGTCGGTCATTCTGAACAAGAAAGGTATCTCATAAATTTTCTCGAAAATTGATAGTTTTCGAGTTATAGGCGATTTAAAATCTGAAGAATGCGAAAATACGCATTTTCGAGGCTTAAAAACTCATATTAAAATTAGTATTTTTGACGTTTCCAGATACTTGAATTGAAGAATAAATATTCAGCTTCCAGATTCTGAAAAGTGATCGCGTCTAACCTTAATTTATACCGTTGTTTTTTAATTGTTAAATATGCGTGTTTATCCGATTTTTTTGCCGGTACGGCGCGCTCCGTTTCAAAAATCTCCTATTTCCTCCGATAAATATTTTTTCTAGATTCTTTGGGACATTCTAAATAAAATAAGTTTCCTGACATTTTTCTCAAAAGTTAATACAGTGGAACCTCGATAACTCGGATTAATCGGGACCGCGGCCGATCCGGGTTATCGAAAATCCGGGTTAGCCGGAGAATATGGTAAAAATTAATAAAGTACGGTATACTTACAGATAAACTCCGTTTGAAATAACATGAAATATATATAAATATGCACAGTACCTACACATCTAAATTACTAAAAACACACAAACACAAACCTAAGCAAACGGAAGCGAACAATACAATACTGTATTCATACAGTCACAATCGGAACGATGCTTTGTTATTATGTATTAAGAACAGTGAAAACTAAGACCAAAGATTAAAAAATAATTTTTTAAATAGTCTTTCTTAAACAATGCTAACACAGTTTGAAATAAAAAATAAAGGAATACTACAGACAGGTGCCTGTTGCTTCTGCCGGCTTGTGCCATGAGTCATTTTTACTATCGTATAGTTCAAATTACACAAATACACATTATCTCTCAAATTTTATATTACATACATTTTTATTGTTGAAATGTTTATCTGATAATTAACTATTTTGATGGGAAATAAGCCACAATTAAATTGAAAAAAATAATTTTATTAACATTTCGACGCCCAGAACGGGTGTCATTGTCAAAATACAAAATATGTACTGAAAATCAAAATGTTTATGTGATGAAAATCGGTCCGGGTTAGCCGGACTTCCGGGTTATCGGGGGCCGACTTATCGGGGTTCCACTGTAATTTTAAAGTTATAAGCGATTTAAAATCAGAAAATGCGTTTTTTTGTTATTTTTCGGATTTTTAATCGCTTATAACTTAAAAACTATTAACTTTTGAGAAAAATGTCAAGAAACTTATTTTATTATAATGTCCCAAAGAATCTAGGAAAAATATTTTTCGGAGGAAAATAGGAGATTTTTGAAATGGAGCGCGCCGCACCGGGCAAAAAAATCGGATAAACACGCATATTTAACAAATAAAAAACAACGGTATAAATTAAAGTTAGACGCGATCTCTCTTCAGAATCTTGAAGCTGAATGTTCAGTCTTCAATCTAAGTATCTGGTAACCTCAAAAATACTAATTTAAATATGAGTTTTTAAGCCTCGAAAATGCGTATTTTCGCATTTTCAGATTTTAAATCGCCTATAACTCCAAAACTATTAATTTCCGATAAAAATTACAAGATACCTTTCTTGTTTAGATTAACCCAAAAAATCTAAAAATATATGTTCCAGAGCAAAAACACATGATATTTTGTATTTGTTTAAAAAAATTGTTTAAACAATTTCTGCCCAAAAATTCCGCCCAGCACCCTTCAGATTTGTTTAAAGGGGACATTTCTGAGTAGGAATCCACAAAGAAACCGAATCAGAAATTTTTTTCAGACGGGAGCGGTCTCACCACATGGACTATTAAATCATCTACTGTATTCACACATGCATTATATATTAGTGGGCGAAACATCATTTTATATGTGTTGTTTCTATCCATTATAGCAACTGCTACTAGATTCTCATTTTCATATACTTTCGCTTCATTGTTAATCTTAATTACACTCAAACCTTTGTTTGTCAAAATACCTTCTGAAAATAAATTCTTTCTCAACTGTGGGATATATAGCACATCATTTATAGTGGATTTAAACCATTGTCCATTGATTAACTTCTCTATTTTAATAGTTCCCTTACCTTGTACTGGCAGTGTTTGATTATTGCCAAGTGATACCTGGGATGTAAAAGTTCTGTCAATATTAAAAAAATATTTTTCCGTGTAACACATATGGGCTGATGTACCACTGTCCATAATCCAATCATCACTTGTATCCACTTTTTCTAGCTGTTTTTCTTCTATGTTTAATGCACTCTCATTATTAACATTATAATAGGCACTACTCGAAGTACCATCATGCTGATTTTCGTTAGAGTTGCCAGCTTGTGCTCTATCATTCTTTTTGTAACCTTTTCTGTAGTTATTAAAGCTACGTCTGCCTCGACTATGACTTCTATATGACCTGCTACCACTATTCTCTTGTTCATTATTTTTCTCTTTGCAAAATTTGGCAATATGCCCCCGCTCTCTACATGAAAAACACATTACACCCCTTTCTTGTCCTTTCTGATCATATTTGCCTTTGAATTACATTGTTGCCAGTGCTTGTTCTGTCTCTTCATATGCAGTTAAGTTCATTTCTTCATCTAAGAGTCTTGCGGTGAGGTTACCTATAGTTTGTTTAGCACTGTCTACGGACAACCATGCCTATCTAACATATCTGTACTTTTGGGGCAATGTACTCAGTATTTTTGTCATAATAGCAATATCACTCACATCATCACCTGCTTCTTTAATTTGCTTAGCAAAATTCTGCACTTTTGCTATGTGTTGAGCAATAGTATCTAGGCTACTTATCTTATATTGATGAAAACGTTCATGCAACATCATTTTATTTGATTTTGATTTCTGCTCATAAATAGACTCAAGGGCCTCCATAGTCTTTTTAGCATTATAACAACGTTCAATCAAAGTAATCTGATTTTTTATATGAACAACATTACAAAAATATATATTCCAATATTGAGTAAAAAAGTGTATTGCTTTTTTTATGTATTTTATTTATAATTTGACCTAAGCATTAGTTCTAATAAAATATTTATCCGTAAAGGCGTACCTACTTATAGTTTAAAGAACCCAGAGTTATTTGAGATGAAGAACATTACAAATATCACTGACTTTTTGAATTCGTCAGTCCACACCAGTCGTACGTGCTACATCTTCTCCTTCTTCTTTTGGCATCATAAGCCTGGATTTGTCTTTGCCTGTCTGGCTATGTCTTTCTGTTCAGACCTCTCTTCTGCACTTTCTTTTCCATTGTCACACATTCATAGTTTTCAGGTCTTCTTCCACGTCATCAAATCATCTCATTCTAGGCCTTCTTTTTCGTCTTCCTATCGCCTTCCATTGTAATACAGTGGAACCTCGAAAATCCGGGTTAGCCGGAGAACATCATAAAAATTAATAAAATACGGTATACTTACAGATAAACTCCATTATAATTTCAAAAACATAAAATACATAAATACTTCTTCTTCTTCTTGTGCCACTCCTATCGGAGATTGGAAATCATCAAGGCTACCCTGACTTTGTTTACAGCTGACCTAAAAAGTTCATTAGTGGTGCAGCCAAACCACTCTCTCAAATTCCGCATCCACGACATTCTTCTACGGCCTGGATTCCGTTTTCCTTCTATTTTTCCTTGCATTATATTTTGAAGTAATGCGTAAATAAATACACAATACATAAATACACAATACATCTAAATTACCTACAGTTGTATACAGTATTGTTCACTTTTTAATTTGTTGGTATGAAGATCGGTCCGGGTTATTGGAGGCCGATTATTGGGGTTCCAGTGTATTTACTTTTTTGTTCTTGTATCTTCTTGTCGCTGGACATGTCCCAGCCAGGGTAGTCTTTGACTTTTCAGAAATATCGTACAATATCGTACCCTTCATTTAATGAATTTCGTCGTTTCTCCTGATTCTCTATGTGCCGTCTTCCTAACACCTGATGAACTTTTAATTCGCCGTCGCCCAATAACGACAATAGGTTTGTTCACAATGTGTTTTGGGAAAGACCAAATCGGAAAAGGTCAGTAAAACGGCCTAGAAAAAGCTGGAAATATGCAGTTACAGAGAATCTGGAGAAAGTGGGAGTGAGACAATGAGAAATAGTGGCACAGGACCGACAAACAGGAAAGATAATAGTACACACGGTAAAGACTCCCGAAGAGTTGTAAGTTGTAACGCCATTGATGATGATGATGATGATGATGATGATGATGATGATGATGATGATGATGATGATGATGATGATTATGATGATGATGATGATGATGATGATGATGATGATGATGATGATGATGATGATGATGATGATGATGAAACTTTTATTTAGCCCTTCTGGTGTATTCAAAACCTTCCTTAGTAAGAGTAAGTAGGTCCACGGACGCTCAAGTAATTAATTGAAACTGATATGGTTCAATTTTATTTATAAATTCAGAAAAGTCAACCATTTTTGACTGCTCTTATGGGCCATATCGTTTTGTCTAATGTCTAATGTTCTTGACACACACATATGTATCCTTGCTGTCATGATTATATGGCATGAAGACCATGGCACTAAATAACCGATCTCTCAATAGACTTAAACCAACTCAAACAACTATTAAAAGAAATGTAAATGTGAAAAAGAAAAAGATCGAAGAAGAAAAAGCAAAGTCAAAGATATTATCGAAGCTATAGGAAAGTCCCAATGGAAGTGATGGAACACATGGCAAGTAGCCAAAGACACAAATAAAATGACGACCAACTAGACATTATCTTGGCACATTAACGAGACATAGAAAGGCCACAAAAAGATAAATCGACGAAATTTAAAAGAGACAGCTGGAAGGGATTAGCTCCAGAGAGGTAAACGTGACAAACACAAGATGTGCCCAGGAGTGAACCAGGTGATGCTGAAGAAGCTGTTTATCGGTTTAATATTAAGTAATACGGCAAATAATAAATATCAGTTGATGCGATTGGTTAAAAAAGGAAAGATGCGCAAGAGAATGAAAATAACGGAGACGATCCACATCCTGGTTGAAAAATTTTAAGCAGTTTAGTGGAAAAAAACGACAGAACTTTTCAGACAAAACTTGTGCAGACAGAGTAAAACCGGCTGTGATCTGTGATTATCTCTAATATCCTTCAGAGATGAAGCGAACTAAGAAGAAAAAGGTAAGGATGTCGTCTAATCCAGGTGCTTAATCGTTTTTCATTACTAAAACCTCTCAGGAGAGTGCTTCAAAGCTGAAAAGATTTTAAAGAAATTTTGCTTTGTCTTCCGCATATTTGTCTAATCTAGGATTTTATTCCTTCGCTTGAATTTTTCTATCCAATAAAAAATGTTAAGAAATTCAATGGATGTTACCTTTACCCAACTTGGTGCAAGCTCATAGGGTCATTGTTGAAGTTTTTCAAGAGTTTCTAATGCCGTTAACTTTTTTGGTATATCCTATTCCCATTTTTGGCTTCTGGACTTCGATACTTTTCCTAGTAACTATTCTCGGAGTTCTATTAGCGAGTCCTGGTATCGCATATTTAAGAATTAATTTATAATAATTGCTGAGAATTCATTCAACCAGGGAATATAATTAGTTTGGCAGCAGTGTCTACTATATTATCTACTAAATCTATAATTAAACTTTAAGGCGATGGTCTCCAATAGACGCTGTAGGCTGCGTACAGCGTCACGCCGTAGGAAAATTGTTCATTTTCGTTAGATTTAATAAACTTTGAAGGACAAGAACTATCTTACAATCGATAATAGTTAAGAAAGAGTAATTCTAAAACGAATTCAAATTACGCGGTAAATGTCGTGGCCAACGACTTAGCCGGTGGTATCCAATAGACGTCGTAGGCTGCGTACAACGTGTATTGGAGACCAACGCCTAAGTAAAACTACTTTCATAATACGTGTTAAAAGTGTGTTAAAAATTGATTACCGAGTTAAGCCGGATTTATGTTAGGACGGGTCGTGTAAGACATAGGACGTGGAACAATAGACGGCGCACCTCCACGGTGCCGACCCATTCCGTTGTACGATAAACTAGCAAATGCCTTTCATTTCAGACGATTCTTCAATACGTCCCGTAAGACAGCCGTGTCGTCCACTTCCCCGTCGTAAGATAAATTGTGCTTAAACTAGCCAATGTCTTTGTGAACCGTGCCGTTCACGTCCCGTTCTAAGATAAATCAGCCTTTATTTACTTAAATTGTACACATCATACTTTAATTGTACAATTATTTATCTATGAATCACGAACCCTCTGTAGCATGTTCTCATTTATAAATATCGCAGCAGCGTGTATAAGAGTTATTACATCTTCCAAACGTTCAACAAGTTTCAAGTAAATCTCTTCTTTCAAGAATTGTAGAAAATAAGTGGTACTGTAGCCGGTACTGTAGACTAGCGCGCAGTACCGGCGCTAGGGTATAAGGTGCCCGCCTGCAAAACTAGTATAGGCGCCCTTTAGCTTTTTTTACATTAGTATTTTGTATAATACCAGCCAAAAAAACTCATTTTGGCGCACTCTAAGAAGGGGCGCCGGCCTGCAGTGCATCTCTTGCAGGCCCGTTATCGCCAGCCCTGTTAGCGCGAAGCTTCATACTGTTTTTTTATTTTTAAAATTTAAATAATACTTTTAAAATTGAATAAAGTAATTTATTATTTTATAGATATTTTATGGATTTTAATAAATTTGAAAAAGGTTGCATGTATAACGGATACCCCTCGTCGCGTAAGTGGACTTTTCCATCTGTTTACTGTGACTGTGAACTACAAACCGAGGTTTCGTGTTTCGTGTCGCTACTTCCGTTACGTGCGTCTCAGCATTTTACCATAGAGAAAAATTATTAATACAAGGCCAGTATAGAAGCCTGGCCTCAATACAGGTCTGAACTCCTGGTATAGTATATATTCGACTCGTACTCACATATTCTTCAGTTATACGCCTCATACTTCAGTTATTGAACAATTATTTATCATCGAATCACGAACCGAAAAACCAAATACATGTGCATTAACAGACAAAAGGGACGAGATAGAATAGGGCAAAATGTTACGATAGACCCATATAACTTTGAAAGAGTGGAGAGGTTTAAATATCTCGGAGCAACAACCACTCCAGATAACACTATCACGGAAGAGATTAAAGGGAGAATTCAGGCAGCAAACAGATGTATAGCCTACAAATTACCATGAAATCTAAGAGCTTAACACGAGCATCAAAGATCAGAATATATAAAACAGTGATTAGGTTGGTGCTCCTATATGGCTGTGAGACGTGGAATCTGACCAAAGCAGTTGAAAGAAAACAGTTAAGAGCAGTTGAAAGCAGTTGAAAATGTTTTGAGAGAAAAATCCTCAGAAGAATCTTTGGACCTTATCACGGCTCTAATAGCAGAACTGAATATGAAGTACTGAATGAGAACAAATGCTAATGTCAAGCAGATGTACAGGAGCACAGGGCGAGCGATGTAGTCCAAGAAATTAAATCTCAACGTCCAAGATGGGCCGGCCATGTCCATAGACTCCCTAATAACCGCCTTGCCAAGTTAATCCGGGAGGACGCCCCCACAGGAAGACGGCCCTTGACGGCCAAGCATGCGATGGAGAGACACTATATGGTCAGATTTAAGAACAATGGGGCTACCCACTGACCCAACTATCATGGACGACCGTTCGAGATGGAAGCGAGTTGTGCAGCTAGCCAAGACCCACCCCGGGTTGTAGTGCTACCAGCAAAAGAAGAAGAATCATGAACCCTCTGTAGCATGTTCGCATCTATAAATATCGCAGCAGCGTGGATAAGAGTTACTGAGTTACTACATCTTCCAAACTTTCAATAAAGTTCCAAGTAAACCTCTTCTTTCAAGAATTCACTGTAGTAAATTCACTGTAATTACCTTTATGGATGGTAATTTTACTGAGTTATAAGCAAAAATGTTGTTAGGACTTAAATGTACGTATGATTTAAGTAATATTTTTGCTGGTAAGGATGATAAACCAAAAACCATAGTATTGATATCATGACTTATGCTTACAATAGTAGTAAATTTGCCTATTAAAATGATAACAAAAAACTATAAATGTACAAAATTAACCATAAAGGACACCGCATATATATCTTATGGAAAATTTAAGGCACACTCAAATAGAATAAAATAATCATGAATAGATCAATCTCGAAACTACAATCATTTCATATTATTGCGCCAACTCTGAATTTGAATTAATAACGGCGTAAATTGATATGAATCAATCTAAAATCAAATGGGTACGTAAGTTAGATTCACTTCCAGTGACGCACAGCAAGATAAGGGTTAGCCTCATGCTGGGTTAAGCTGCTTTCAATACCGACCCGACTAATAGTACTTATGAATAGGGCAGTTTTATGCACTTCAAAAATGTGATTTGCCTAAACTTTAATTACAATTTACTCTACAAATCTATTAAAGTAAATTTTATTCCACTTGAGTGGCATTTTCCAAAAGAGGTGTGCGGTGTCCTTTACTGATAAGTTTGTTAAAGTACATTGGCATGGGCAATTTTACAGGATATTTGAAAATTTGAGACAGTAACGCGCATGTTTATGAATTTTTTTATTGCTGGTAATTTTATAAAACTAAAAGGCTATTTTGCAGTTGTCCAGGCCCGGACTGGCCCGCCGGCCCACCGGCCATCGGGCCGGTGCGCCTTTTGCCTTGGTTACTATTTATCCATTAAAAAAATTAAAGGCTGAAAAAAAATTTTTTTTGAACTGTTACACAAATATGATGCAGCTACCATTCCCCTAAAAAATGTTTCTACTTGCTTGTGATTTCGCCGTTTGGCACCAGAAACCTACATAATGAAGCCAGTGGGTACAACAAAATACCAGATATCAGATAATCAAATAACGTAGGCTATTCGGGCGCCTTTCGTGGATATCAATATCCGCTCCGAGAACGCGCAGCGCCCTCGAAGACCATTTTTACGATTCGGGCGCCTTTTGTAGGTATTAATGTCCTCTGTTTCTGTTATAATAAATTGCTTAGATGCGACAAACGGCGCCCTCGAAGACCATTTTTACGATTCGAACGCCTTTGTGTGTATCAATATCTGCTCCGAGGACGCGCGCGCTCTCGAAGACAATTTTTACGATTCGGGCGCCTTTCGTAGGTATCAACATCCACTGTTTCTATTATAATAAATTGCTTGTATGCAACGCACGGCGCCCTCGAAGACTATTTCTACGATTTGAGCGCCTTTCGTGGGTATCAATTTCCGCTGTTTCTATTATAATAAAAAGCTTAGATGCAACGCGCGACGCCCTCGAAGACCTTTTGTTGGTATCAATATCTGCTCAGAGGACGCGCGGCGCCCTCGAAGACCATTTTTAAGATTCGGGCGCTTTTCGTATCCACGGTTTCTGTTATAATAAATAGCTTAGATGAGTCGCGCGGCTATTTTACGATTCAGGAGCCTTTCGTAGGTATCAATGTCATTTGTTTATATTATATTAAAATAGTGTTACATCCCACAATTGGCCTAATGAGTGCAGTTTTCTGCGCGCCATAACTAAATCATACATACAGGATTTTTGCACCCTAGAATCATACATCATAATGAAGCCAGTGGGTACAACAAAATTCAACTCGTATCAGGTAATCAAAGGCCAGCACACATAGCTCGAAAATGGCACCCAGGTTTTCTGACCTCTTTTGGTTCAGTTGTGCGGCGAGCCTTAGCTTCTCCGGTATGACTCCGTCTATGCCAGGTACCTTTCGGATCTTTTTCCATCCAACGGCCTCGCCGAGTTCCAACTCAGTAAAGGGTACCGCCTCTATGAAACAAGTAACACTTAAACGTCTGTTCTCCACTTGAGGAAAGCGCTCCCGTATTAAACAGTCTCTTCTCCTCGGGCAGGGGATAGTGTGTCTTTTCCCCTTCTGTTAGATACACACCATCTTGAAACACTGTCCCCAGATACCTCTTTTGAGATCCTGAAGCAGGTTACTCCACTTTTCTCTCTTCAGTCATGTAATCTCATTTCTGTACTGGTTCTGCATTAGCTTTAATTCATTGATTCTCTTTTTCCTGCTTGAAATTTTAATAACCTCTTCCACTCCATTCTTACTCTCACACAATTCGTTCTCTGATATTCAAGCCCCTCATTCTACCAGTACGGTTATTTTCTTTCATACCACCCATTTGACCTAACACAAGCCAACTCCGGTGCCCCACTCAGATCCTCGATCAACTCACTCACATCCTCGCATCTCAGACCAATCAAGCTAAAAGCACCCACAAAGAGTTACTCATTTAAAAATCTCTTTAGATCGATATCTTCATCTTTTCGTTTCTTCCTTTTGCTCGCTAGTTCAAAACTCACATATTTATGTAAGCTGAGTGATTCTTCTTTTAAAACAGTCCAGCTTACGACCCTGTTTAGAAGTAACGTTGAAACCAGCGAGATGCCCGGAAAGTATTTACTATTACCTACGAACGTAGATGCATGGATCCATTATCATAGGTATTTCCCTCTCCCATCTTGAACTCTTTGGTTCCATGGACGATCGTTCACATTCAGGTTACCGGCGCATCCACTTGTCCATCCTTTATTTCAAAAGTTCTAGAATTATATTTCTCTATACTTACGCACTCTTTTAAGTCAGACATTGTCATTCTAGTTGGTCGGAGTTGGTCATTCTAGTTATTCTGGTGTAACAAACTCATGTATTGATTGGTATAGTACTGTTCTCTTAGCATTGTCGTACGCGGCTTTGAAGTCAACAAATAGACGATGGGTTTTACCATCGGTAACCGGAGACCGGTACACTCTCCGTCCCAGCCTCTTGGATAATCGAGTCAATATACTCTTCATATACTCAAAGCGGGACATTTGGTGAAACATAGCAATTGCACACCATCAGGTATCAAACTTGTACTTCAACATACCGATTCTTAACAAAGTGTCTGGTGATGCCAACTCCTCGGTTCATCACGTATATGGTCACGTTAGATCTCTTATCTTTAATGATTCTTTGTTGAGAGACTAAATGTGATAACATTCCCTTCGTGTGAGTACCTCTGCAACGTCGTGAGCGGCCCTCGCCCTTCCCATATTTATTTAAAGGAACTTCGAATTAGATGGTTCTTATCTCTCTAACATACCTATAGGCTGTCTGAGTTCTGGTCCTAGGTGCTTTCATCCACCCTTTCCTCATCCCTTGTGACCAGGTGTCTCTTAAGCCCCCGCTTTTCGAGGATGAGTTTTTTATACTGCGGGCACTGTAAGCTGTCGGCTCTGTGACCGGATTCTTTACAAGTGAGGCAAAAAGTCACCTTACTACTACACTATCGTGCCTGGTGCCCCCTTTGCCACATCTGTAGTAGGAGTCCGTCATGTTTTCTCCCTTGCAGTCGGTTTTACTATGCCCGAACTGCAGGCATATAAAGCAGCGCTGGGCATGCAGTCTCTCTCGAATCTTGCACGAGTTCCAGTCAATTGGTATATGTTTTCTTTCCAGGGGCTTCTTGGCTGTGATGCGTGTCAGTCCAACCATGACGTTTGTGCTCCCTTCTCTATTTTCCCTTCCTCCGTGCGGGCCACGATATTCTTCTTCAGGCGCTTGGCCTGTTCTTTCCCTGCCACTTTGAGGGTGAAGTCCTCGTCCGTAGTATTCTTAGCGCTTGTGATGCTAATCGCCTCCTTCTTTGTGTCTAGGCTACCCTTGATTTGCTTGAGCAATTCGGCATGGGATTTTCTACCTTGCTTCATGATCACCTTCTGCGTCTACATCCTACTTTCCCCCGCATTCATACTCCACCTGCGCGAGGTGAAAGTCCATACCCATAAATGTAACTTCCAGGAGCTTACTGAAGTTCCTACCTTTGTAGCCCCCACTACTCTTAGGGACGCCTCTCTGGTCCCCAATATCTCCATGTCTTTCCTCAATTTAGAAATAATTGCCAGTAGTCTCTTGTCCCCGTCGATTTCCGTCACCCCTTTCTCTACAAGGACCATGAAAATATTCTGACGGTTTTCCCGGTTCTCTTCCTTCTGACCCGTCCTTGTCATCGTGCTCATAGTACTAAGTTGGAAGTACTCCACCTTTCCTGGTCTGTATTTACCTCCTGCACATACTCCCAGTTCCTGTTTTTCCTTGTCAGGTCGTGGAACCTTTCCCCCTCACTGAATCCATGGCCACTACTAAGTCGCATGTAGGTTTATCCTATCTTCCCGGTTTGGCGACCCTATAGTGAGCTTCTTCCCATCTTTATGATGTCCTTTATTTTTTAAAGCCTCTTTCTCCTGAGTTCAGAACCGTTGCGATCATTTCTATCTCTTCTTCACTAAGTTTTTCGGGAAAGAACTCTTCGAAGCCGACCTGTGTGGACACTCCTGCCGTTTCCTTAGTCGTTCCTTCCTCACCGGTTTGCTCTACTATTCTATTTCGTTTCTCAATGCTGCCGAGGGCGACTTGTCTGAGATTGCTCTTCATGTCTTTGGTGACTATCTTTAAGTTTTTTACCTCATTCTTGATCTCGACCTTCGTGTTTGTATGGTCGGACATTAGTTTCACTAAATTATTTGAAACTCTGGTAAGTTTATCCATTGTTCTTACCATGACTGTTATGTCGGAGCTCTCCTCCTTCTCTCTAGGTCTTTTCTCCCCAAGTGAGGAGCTCCTTTGCAAGGTTGTCTCCCCTGGGAGATCCGTCTTGATCAGGTCCCTACCACTGACCGGAGATCTTCGAACAGGTCCCATTCTTCCGAAGATCATAGTCTCTTTCTTCCTCTTTCCCTCTTCGCTTAGAATTTTTCCTTTGTTCCCTTTACTAGAATGAACACCTTATGATCTCATTCATACCTTGTTAAAGCTGCACCACCACCGGTGACACGCTCCATTCTGACTTCGTTTTGTTTAATTTTTTCCTAAGTGATTAAATACTTATCCATATAGTTCCCGCGATTAGGAGAGAATTATACTGTCCGGCGAGGCAGTGAGCCCTTGCCCACGCTAAGGCTTGAATTACAAAGGACTTTGGCCAGTTCTCCGAGGGCTCCGTTTGCGAGCGACTGACATTAGGCCATTCACTGCTCATTTACGGATCACCTGAAACAGTGTGATTGCGGCTTTTTTGTCGAGGTTTACTCTGCTATTGTAGAGCGCTCTAAAAATTCGAAATAATTTTAAAAGTACCTTCTGTTGAACACCAATGATCATGATTGTTGATCAATGTTTTTGAACTAGTAGATTCTTCTGTAGAAAGTTGAGAAATGGTAAATTACTTTATTGTTTTAAATTAATATTAAACTTAAAAAAATTCACACGTAATATTAATTTACTTTACATGTAGGCCTGGATCTTGCGTACCAAAAGAAGTTGTATAATAGCAAGCTGAAAATTTGTTAATAAGTTAACAGTGTCTAATCGGACAAACTTTGATGTACTTGTGTTTGGAAACACTGGAACAGGGGAAGTTTTAATTGTACAACAGGTTAAAAATTTGGAACGTCAGACTACGAAAACGTCCCATGTATTTTGTCGGACAGAACTTCCAATTAATTTGTTTCCCTTTCATTCAACTCTTATGCAAAAATCAGACTGCTATTTATCACCAACATAATTTCTGTCATTTAACATGTTCTACGTGTCTGACTTATTAAAATGCTCAGTTGGTACCAGTCTGATTTTTCCATGAGAGCTTAATGAGTGAGTAAAACATAAATTGGAAGTTCTGTCCGACAAAATACATGTGACAGTTTTCGTAGTCTGACGTTTCAAATTTTTAACCTGTTACCACAATTAAAACTTCACATATTCCAGTGTTCCCATACATCCAAGTTTATCCGACTAGACATCGTTAACCTATTAACAAATTTTCAGCTTGCTATTATACAACTTTTCTTGGTACGCGGGATCCAGGCCTAATGCACTAGGATTTCAAAAAAGTTTGATGCAAAAGCTTAGAAGGGGGTCTGGCGCCTTTGTTTAGAGATTGGGTTGGCGCCTTTTTTAGAATTTGGGTTGGCGCCTTTTTTAGGAGCCAGTCCGGCCCTGCAGTTGCCATCATGTAAATTATTAAGATTAATTCATGATATATACCAAATGATTAGTAAAGTATGTAATTTAAACAAAAGGTTAGGAAAGACCAAAAAGTTTATTTAAATAAACGTTAAATGTTAAATTTTGTTACAAATGTTTGTAATAGTTATGTTAACTAGGGAATGTTTAAGAAGATGTATGTTGAAATTTTGTAAAATAAGAGCAATTACAGCGTTTCTTTATAAATTTAATTCCGTTTTGTGATGTTTTGGAATATAATATTATTATATCATATGTATATTTCAAGCTGCAGGGTAATTTTATTTTTTCCTTCAAAAAGCAATGTTCGACTCTCCCCAGTTCTCCCTGGTTCAGGTCTCCCTGTGGGTGGGGAGAGTTGACCCATATCCCATTTTTTATTCAAATGTGGCATTGTGTGTAACATATTTTAGTTGTATAGTATCGAATAAGTAATTATGCATAAGTAAACCTAAATAAATAAGGTACTGTTTATTATTATAATTGAATCAATAAGTCTCGTTTCTAAGAAAATACAATACTTTATTCAAAAAGCGGTTCAACTCTCCTAGACTTCCCCTACATTTGCAGTTTTCTTATAGTAATTTTATCACGATTAATGAAGGTTACAATTTTTTACCGTATCTGTAGATTTACTAAAAAATGTTTACGGTGTACATTTTTAACACCATCATAGAAAACTATGCTAGTCATTTTTTAAAAAAATACCTACTGTATTTTTAATAAAATGTTTTTTATCAATAACTTCTAACTTGGTCTCCAATCACAAAACGCAACATTTTCATTGTTACGATTTAATTTGTTTTAGTTCATCGTATTCTCGATATTTGGAAACGACGGATATGGGTGTTGTGGTGTTGAGACACCTTTTATTTGTAAAAATTATTAACACCATTCTACACAATATATTTTTTTAAATTATGTAATTGCAATCACATTACTTTTATTTATGAATTTTCAATAAATCTGTACATAACAATCACGTAAATACAACTACTCTTCAAAGTAACTGGTGCATTATTAAGTCCCATCTCTATTAAACACGTTCTCACTGATAAAATTCTTAGTGGACGGTGTTTCAATACGATTAAAGACTTTGCGTATTTCCGGTTTAACGACCTTCTACGCAAATAGTCTCTGTCCAGGTGGATTCTTTTTGTTCCAACCAATTTTAGTTGACTGCAGATCTTTGAAATAAAGTTATTGAATGAACATGGCTAAATTCGCTAAATCTAAATACCTACATACAACCAGCGTGTGTTGTAGGTTGTAGGTATTACGTCACGTGTTATTACTTTAGTTGAGAAAAGCCAGGATTTGTGATTGTTTTGTTTCTGTTTTGTTCTCGAATTTTATGTTGGTTATGTAAAAGAAAGAGGAACGACCAAAGGAAATGATTACCGTACGTAGGTTAGTGTGGGTTAGTGTCCTTTTATTTATCTACCTGTTAAAAGGGAGAGGGAGGTAAGGCAGATTCTATTAAAAATAAAACCTTAAAATCAAGGTGGCCCTGAACCAGCGCTTTCTTGATTCTTATTTTATTATTTATCTGATGTTAACAAACTGAATACTGAATATCCTTGACAGGGAAATCCATCCACAATCAAAACAAACCAGAGCCGGCTTAAGTCATTATACAGTCTCTGTAATTTTGAAATTAATATTAGGTACAGTTACATGCTATTTATTAGTTAAATTGTTAAATGAATTATTTGGTATATCATATCTATAATATAAGAGCGCAAGCAGTATCATTTTAAAGTGTGTAGCAGCAGTGGCGGCTTGTGCGATGAGGCAGGTGAGGCAGTGCCTCACCAGTATATCAATCGATTATTTACGTTATTTCGTTGTTTTATAATCAGTTTTTTAAATGTAATTTAGCTTTTTGAAATTTCCTAAATACCTTTATTTTTATGAAAAAAATTAAAATCGGTACGGCCTTGACTCTTTATCTTCTTATATATCCGTCTTCCACGTGCCATTCCAACTTTCTCAAATCATTACAGTTGACGCTAGCCTCACACCATCTGCAACAGTATGGGATAACGCCAACAATAAAACCGGCAAATTTTAAACATGTGCCACCGATTCTAGGAACAAAATTCATCCATCCTTGAGGCTGGCCTCAGGCTCCGCGGAACGGAATAGGAATAGCCGAACGGCCTGAGGCTCCGCGGAACGGAATGGGAATAGCCGAACTGAACCGACTAGTACAAGCACAAGTCGATTGCAGATCATAGCTTTTTATGTACAGGCGGTATATACGAATGGATTATTATATTTTAGAAGTTTATGGATATGTATTTAAAACAGTGTTCATTTTAAATCATTGTTCATCATCACTTAATATATTGTTCTGAAGCTATTTTTTCTTTGTGGCATTTATGTAATTTATTATTCTAAATGAGAAATAAGATTATACAATTTAACTTAAAAAAGGATTTTATTAACGTTTCCACTTCCACATCGGACGTTTACATACAAAAGTAGTTTTTAAGAAGTGTTTCAAAAATGTTGTATTTTGTGTTTGTGTTTTTTTTGTAAAATATATAACTACATAATAAATTATTTTTCTTTATTTATTTGTTACATTTACATAAAAAAGTGGTTTTTAAGTGTTTCAAAAACGTTGTATGCTGTGGTTGTGTTTTTTTTTGTAAAATTTTTTTGAACATACTTATTCAAATCAGAGTGAGCAAAATATTTAAGCGAATAATATTGCAACATGATTCCCAGAGCCTTAGCTCATTCCCCATATCTTCCACGATTTTTGAAAAAACGCACACTCTTTTGTTAGGTAAAATTTGAAGTTTTCAATATGGAATTGGAATTCAAAATAACTCTATGCACTATGCACTGAGGCTGAAAGCATTTGAGTCGATCGCATTCACTGGAAAAGTTTTAGAGAACTAATCGACAGCAAATATTTCTTGAGGATTTTTTGTCCGGAATTCTTTGTGGGGATATTTTGAATAAAACATTTTTGTAGATTATTTGTCCGGGATTTTTGTGGGGATTTTTTGTCCTGGGATTATTTGTCCGGGGATTATTTGTCTGGGGATTTCTTGTCCAGGGATAATTTGTGAGGATTTTTTGTCCGGGATTATTGGTCCTAGATTCGTCCTAGCGTTATGACGTCACAAAATCGACCTTTTGGCCATTAAAGAGAAGCTAACCATAATAATAAAATTCCTCAGGTGTAGTGTGAGTGTGCCTCACCACCTTATACTATCACGAGTCGCCCCTGTGTAGCAGTCGATTAAGGTATAGTTTCGCTAACTGCAGTGCCGGATTTACCACTAGGCCGACTAGGCCGCGGCCTAGGGCCGCAAACAAAAGGGGGCCGCAGCGTTTTGTAAAAAAAAATGTTAAAAAAAATGTGTAAAAATAGCCTTGTCCGAATATGGACAAATGGACACGGCTTTGCGCATTCTACTATGCATGATGACATCTAATGCATCTGGAGAAAGATCATTCAGCGTGTTGAAAAGAATCAAAAATTGACGAAAATTCTAGATTATCTAGTTTAGTTAGTTTTGTTTCAAATGCAAAGTTTTTTCAAGCCTTATGACTTTAACGATTTGATTAAATATTTTGCAGCCAAAAAAAGGTAGAAAAGTGAGTGTTTAGAGTTTAGATATGAGATTTATTATGAGTGTGGAGTGGAGTGAGTGTCAATTTTAATCATAGAAAAAAGTTTTGTGTGATTTGGTAGAATGCGATCTTACTCTTTAAAAAATATGTCACGTATTTCAGCGCCATCTCAGCACCTGGTTAAATGGAAGGGTACTACAAATCTGGTCTCCACATAAGTGGTCTGTAGCTTCGACATGATAGGTGTGAAATTTTAAACATTCTTGTTGTTGATTGGATAGGAAGAGTGGCGTAATCTAGCCTCCATGCTAGGTACATCATAGCCTCCATACGGTACTTCCAATATTTAATATTTTATTCAAGTGGACAATAAAGGTACAACACAAACAACTTTTGTTTCTTAATTATTTATTTATACAATAATGTGACATTTTACATAGAAATATGAGTATTTAATTTGGATTAAATATATGTTTACTCGTTGAATTTTTCCACCGTCTGCACACAACACCTGATGGGAGCCATTAGACCTAACAACAAAACGCGAAATAAAATGTGGATTTTAAAACTGTTGGATAAACAGTACATACCTACAATCAGAAAATCTCTACCTTACAATCAGAAAAATTTACCTTTAAAAAGGTACTCGATTACAAAATAACAAAAATATCAAAAAACACGACTGAATATCAGCTTTTTATGGTGACACAAACACTTAAACACATCACATAACCGACCATATAAAATAAATGAACGACAACGAACGAACGAACACGAACACTGAACACAGATTCACAGATAGCGCAGGATTTGTCAAAAGTCATGTTCCACCAATCACAATGCCGACATCAGCGCCTCTGACAAAATGGAAGGAAAATAAATACGATTACATGTTTTTTATTAGAGTGCGCGGGGCATGATTTTAATCACTAATTCAACTTTATCCAAATTAAGAACATGACATTGACGTTTTTCAGTATAAGAGAATAATGTGACAATTTAACGATCTAAAAGTTTATTTGTGGTATTCTTAATATTTTTATTTTTCAGTACCGTAGCCTATTACTGTTACAGTTCATATTATTTTGCTTGTTCTTTTACTTATAATGTCTTTTCAACTCTGCCTTTTTTAGTCTTTTGTTGTCATCTGTATCTACTTTTCCCCGGATGAAACAAATGCTATTTAATTTTAACAATTAAGGGCATAGGGGCAAAATGTCCCCTGTCAAAATGTTCAATGTGATTTAAATGTATTAATTTTTTCGAATCCTGAGAAAACTAATAAGTATTTTTGAAAAATTTAAACGCAGAATGAAAGATTACGTTATTACCGAGGGCCAGAAGTCCCTTAAAACTTCTAAAATGTTTATTTTAATAAGTTACAGAGATGAAAAAAAAAGAGAACATTTAGTGTGACTTTTAATTTCAAATATCTCATTCAAAAGAAACTTTTTTAACAATCTTTCATTCTTTCAATCTTTCATTCTGCGTTTAAATATTTAAAAAATACTTATAGTCTGGGCTGATTATCGGAGAATAGGCCATTTTTGGGAAAAGTTATTTACCAGCAATTTTATTGCTGGAATCGAAGCTTATGATTATATATATTAATAATATGGGTATGCAAAGTCCGCAGATAGTGTGCTACTTTTTTTATTAACAAAATGGCGCCCCCAAATCGTGTTTTTTTCAATTTTTGCTCCATAACTCCGAACATTTTAACTCTACACCAAAAACACCCTAATAAAAATTCACCGAAATTAAATTCTGCATATAGACATGTTTTTCCCGATCTGCTCCGACGAAAATTTTCCTCGGAAAATGTGGGTTTTCCCAACAAAATCTTTAAATTTCAAATAAAGTTTTAGATAAGAAATTATCTACCAGTAGTTAAATAACTCGGTGACATAAAAGTTTTCTTGGTTTAGATTATAGTTTCAGAAGCCGGTGAAAATTAAACGAATATTTTAGCAACAATTCAATTGTTAATTAATAATTTACGGTCGCAATAATAACCAAAATAATTATGATACACTGATCAAACTGTGAAATCTTATAAATATAAGATGCCTATTTAATATTTTGTCAAGAAAATATAAATTTTTAATTTTTTTGAATAATCTTTAAATGTTTAAAAAAAAATAGTTATAAACAAATTAACGTTTCTCAGAACGTTTTTATTATATTCTAATTTTAAAAAATAGGTAAAACGCTTATTTCAAAGATCTTGAAAATGAATGCTTTAAAACTTTTTTGCAACCATTTTCAAAAAAGTTATGAAATAGCAAAGTAAACATACGATTACTATGTTGTTTATAATTTTTTTTAATTCTTTCAAAGCGTAAAAGTGAGTTTAAAGTACAAGCTAATTACTTACAAAAAATATCGATTATTAGTTTAATGGTTACATTTTAATTAAAGATTATAAATATTTTTTTTTTGTAATTTACACGCGCGAAAGCAGACTAATACAGTACCGTAGCTAATAACATTTTCACTCGAAGCGACAACCGCCCGCGACGTACAGTAGTTAACAAATAAAATTAAGCTTCGGCTCTGTATCAAGCCTATTTTCGCGCTAAAAATTACAAAAAAAAACATTTTTAATCTTTGATTAATATATAACCATTGAACTAATGTTTGATATTTTTTGAGAGTAATTAGTTTGTACCATAAACTCATTTTTAAGCTTTGAAACAATTAAAACAAATTATAAAAAACGGAGTAATCGTATGTTTACTTTGCTGTTTCATAACTTTTTTGCAAATGGTTGGAAAAAAATACTAAAGAATTCGTTTTCAAGACCTTTGAAATACGCATTTTAAGCATTTTTTTAAATTATAATATAATAAACAATTTCTGAGGAATGTTAATTTGTTTATAACTATTTTTGTTAAACATTTAAAGATTATGCAAAAAAATGAAAAATTTATATTTTGTCGACAAAATATTAAATAGGCATCACATCTTTATAATCTTTATAAGTTTAATCAATGTTTCATGATCATTTTAGTTGTTATTGCGACTGTAAATTGTTAATTAACAATTGAATTGTTGCTAACATATTTGTTTAATTTTCACCGGCTTCTGCAGTTATAATCTATACTAAGAAAGCTTTTATTTCACCAAGTTATTTAATTATTGATACGTAATTACTTGCCCAAAAAATTTGTTTAAAAATTCGAGATTTTGTTGGGAAAACTCACATTTTTCGAGGAAAATTTTCGTCGGAGCAAATCGGGAAAAACATGCCTCTATGTAGAATTAAATTGGGGTGAATTTGTATTTTAGTGTTTTTGGTGTAAAGTTAAAATCTTCGGAGTTATAGACCAATCATTGAAAACAACACGTTTTGGGGGCGCCATTTTGTTAATAAAAAAAGTAGCACACTATCTGCGGACTTTGCATAGCTATATTATTAATATATAGTATCATGATATTCGATTCCAGCAATAAAATTGCTGGTAAATAACCTTTCTTTGTACTTTACTAATTAGACCAGCGTATTATAACTATTTTTTTTTCAAAATTTAAAGATTATGCAAAAAAACGAAAAATTTATATTTTGTCGATAAAATATTAAATAAGCATCTCATCTTTATAATCTTTATAAGTTTGATCAATGTATCATGATTATTTTGGTTATTATTGCGATCGTAAATTGTTAATTAACAATTGAATTGTTGCTAAAATATTCGTTTAATTTTCACCGGCTTCTGGAATTACAATCTATACCAAGAAAGCTTTGATCTCACTAAGTTATTTAATTATTGATTAATAATTACTTACCTAAAACTTTATTTGAAAATTAGAGATTTTGTTGGGAAAACCCGCATTTTCCGAGGAAAATTTTCGTCGGAGCAAATCGGGAAAAACATATCTCTATGCAGAATTTAATTGCGGTGAATTTTTATTTGGGTATTTTTGGTGTAATGTTAAAATCTTTGGAGTTATAGAGCAAAAATTGAAAAAAACACGATTTTCGGGCGCCATTTTGTTTATAAAAAAAGTAGCACACTATCTGCGGACTTTGCATACCTTTATTATTAATATATAGGATCTTATAATTCGATTCCAGCAATAAAATTGCTGGTAAATAACTTTTCCATGAATTTTGCTAATTAGCCCAGAGTATTATTAGTTTTCTCAGGAGTCGAAAAAAATAAATACATTTAAAACACATTGAACATTTTGAAAGGCGACATTTTGCACCTGTGCCCTTAACTGCAATACTAATTTATAATCATGAAGTTATTGGGAGCCGTTAGGGGTAATTTGGCCTAGGGCCGCAAGTACCCTAAATCCGGCTCTGGCTAACTATCCAAGAGAGTCATTAATATTCAGCTCAGTGGGGTACTATTGATGGAAATGTGTACTTAAATAAATCAGGGATTATTCCATAAAACAGGTAGATCCCTTTGTTGATAGAATTTCACACCTTGAAGAATAGCACCCCGCTGAGCTGAATATTAATAACTGATTTATTTATACATGGTGCGCCAAACCTCTGGTTTTCTTTGATTACGGCTAAACTATGGGATATATAAAAAAATGTTTTTAACGAAACTAATGTATATCAAAACCGTCTATAATTTAAAATTATTTTCGATTATATAGGGTGGGTCAGAACGACGGTATGAACAAAAGTTGTGTTTTTTTTTAAATAGAACACCCTATATATTGAATCATTTTTGAATATATTTTTTTAAAATATGAAGATTTTGTATAAGGCCTTATAGGTCTAAACTTAATAATTTTTGAAATACTTACATTTTTATTGAGAAAAATGGTAATATTTATATAGCTGTGGATTATGTTCCCAAGGTAGTAAAAATTTAACTGACATGTCAAAGTTTTTCTAGTATAGTGTCATTTTTAAATAATTTATTATCTTCTACATATAGCCATAAAATATACAGTGTGATCACTATTTGCAAATACAAAATTTTCTCATTTTTTTTAAATGGAACACCCTGTATATTAGTATTTCGTTTTGTAGTGAATATTACAACCTTTCTTTTGGTATAAGGTTGTATGTACCTATGTAAAAATAGCATGGTTTTGTAGATATTTAAAAAAACTATAAATTTTACGTTTTTGTGGATTTTTTATTAAAATTTTTTTACAAAACAAATAATTATAATTTTGTTTTAGAAACATTCATTAAAATATCAAAGATGAAAATAAAAACGTAATTAAAGTACTTAAAAAATTTTAAAATAAAAAAGTTAAAATGCTACAACGTAATTGAATTTAATAACTTTAAATTATGTTACAACAATTATTTTACTATACTAATAAATATAGTTAAACATGCATAAATTAATTATTAAATTAAATAAACAACCAATTTTAAAATCTATCCTAGTAAATTTTCTACCCCAGCAACTTTCCTGTATTACCAAATTAATTGTTAGTTAAATTGTAATTACGAGTAAGATCAGTTAAACTTTTAATTTACCTTCATCTTGAGAACATAATACATATTATAAAGCATGCTTTAAAACAAAGGAATGTTAAATGTATATCTGCCAAATTATTTATTAAAATAAATAGTATCTACTCGTGTCACAAAAGCTGGTAACATACTTGTAGTTGAAATTTTTGTAAAAATTTTTTAAATATAATTTAAATATGAATTTTTCCACTGAAGAAATGGTGGATATGACATTTGTTTGGAGCGAAATCCATATAAATTATTACCAGCTTTTGTGACACGAGTACATAGATACTATTTACTTCATATTATACATACTTCTATGACGTTCATTTGTTTCAAGGCACAGGGCCCCCGCAAGGCTGAGCGGCGCCCGCGTGCGGCATATATTTTAGCGCCCTTAAATCTACTACATATAACCACTTATGAAACAAATCTATATATTTTTTTATTTTTTACTTATAATAAAACAACAGAAATTGCGAGAACTCAAATTTTATTTTTCTTGTAACTGATTTGCTGATGGTGGCAAAGAAAACAAGTAAAACATTAATATATTAGTTAAGAACGTAGGCGCAAAATTCCGGGCCAATGCTTTTTAAATGTA
This sequence comes from Diabrotica virgifera virgifera, assembly GCF_917563875.1. Classification (NCBI taxonomy): domain Eukaryota; kingdom Metazoa; phylum Arthropoda; class Insecta; order Coleoptera; family Chrysomelidae; genus Diabrotica; species Diabrotica virgifera. The sequence continues at coordinate 173,359,763 of NC_065444.1, forward strand.
TTCATTTTTTTTCGAATCATGAGAAAACTAATATGTGAGTATTTTTCAAAAATTTACACGCAGAATGAAAGATTACCTTATTACCGAGGGCCGAAAGTCCCTGGAAACTTCTATACTGTTTATTTTAATAAGTTATAGGGGTGAAAAAAGAGAAAATTTAGTCTGATTTTTAATTTTAAATATCTTATTCAATGTTTCTGCGTTTAAATTTTTCAAAAATAGTTATTAGTTTTCTCAGGTTTCGAAAAAATTAGTACATTTAAAAACATTGGTCCGAAATTTTGCGAATATGCCCTTAAATCTAAAAAGCTTAAATCTAAATTGAATTAAATTTGTGTTTTTCTAAATTTGATTGCAGTATTTATATTATCTTCAAAGTCAATTTTATTGTCGAGCTCTTGCTATATATTGTTATGCTCTACTTTATCTCTTTTATTAGATTGATTAGCAAATTCTTAATTTAATTAATTACTCAATTAATTTAATTTCTGGCTATGTAAACAAAACCAAATTCAAATTAAATTTTCTAATAAACTTTATTCTCAGGGCTAATTTTGTATTCGATGCAATACCTTTGATTTGTGGCTTCTAGTATCTCTAGTTGCTTACTCCTTCTAGGGTAAAACAGGGAAATTAAACACATTCAATATCATATAAATGTAATCTATTATTTATTTATCCAATATGCTGTATAAATAAGATTTGAAAAAAATTACTAAAATCTAAATTTGTTGCAACAATTTCTTACTTAATAAATCAAGCTTTAATTCTGATGTCTCCTTGTTTTAACAAAAAAAAAATTATTTAAATAAATTATTGTTTATTCATACTAAATTTAATAAAATTTACTTTTCTCCTTTTGAATTGATTACTTAAAGTTGGAGTGACTAACTGAGTTATAGAACTGTTCAATACAAAAAAAAATGAGCATATATGGTGTGGATATAAACAAGCTCTCTCCGTTTCGACAAATGATTTGACTAACCTTTTTGTTTCTTCACTCCTTCTTTTCCCAGATTGCGTTGTCCTTGATTCTTCCGCACGTACTCTTTTGACGTTGCGAAAAGGTCTCTCTCGTCCAAACTGCTTCAAAAACAAACAAAGCCAGGGCTTGCTCGACTTCTCCACTCAGTTTTCTCCTTGCTCGATATCTTGTGCAAATAGATACCAATCAGCTACTCGTTCTAGACAGAACAAAGGAATCTTCCTCGGACACAGGAAAATTTTACTTCTCAACCGGTCAACAATTTCGTTTCAACTTGATTCTGCTCGCAAAGGCCGATTTCACCACTTTACACTGACTTCTCACTTTTCAAAAACTGGACTGCTCTCTCCCGATATTCATCAAACAGTCTCCATCTTTTCTCTCTGAAATTCCGACTCCACATTCTCATCCCTTCCATCGATCTTTTTCTACCAATCAAAAACAACTTATTCATACTTTGCTTTCCTAAGAAAACCAACTTAATTTGTATCCAACTTTCCATTTTGTTAAAATTCTAAGAGACATCAAATTACTATCGTTTTTTTTTCAAAAAACTAAACAAAAGCCTTACATTCTAAACTCAATAAAATTTGTTTATCGTTTAAACTTTCTACGAATTATTTACAAAAATCCCATTGATGCACTTTCCAATATTTTCGAACCATTGTCTGTAAATCCTTTCAAAAAACCCATTGACGAAAACCACATTAACGATTTCACCTTCCCCGAAAAAGCACTGTTTATTAACTAAATTATACTCTATACAATTTTTGGTCATATACAGGGTGAAGAAAATCTACGATCTCGTGGTCCATGACACGATATAAATCTATTTTCTGAATTTTTTCAAAAAACCATTCTACAACAATATGTAGCTAATATTGCCAAATCAGATAATCGTTCCTCTACCACAGTAGAACTAAAGTAATTTTTAATAACTTTAATTTTGAAAATGGTCTCTCACCACCAGAAGCAACAGGATTCTTAATAAAAAAGTGATATTTGGTAGAGATGTAGTTAGATATTTTCCAATATATTGATTCTTAAGAGTTTTAGTTGTAAGTACAGTTTTTAATGGATCAGTTAGTTTTTGTTGAAGAGCAAGACAGTTTTTTTAAAATATAATCGTCACTTAATGTAATAATATCACTAAAAAACCAAAAAAAATGATCATAACCAAACATCGTGTCAAATCTACTATTTAACGAACTTAGGACTTGATCAGCTGTTCCAATACTATTTAATTTCTATGTTAAAGGTATCTGCTATAGGTCTGGATCACGCGTATGAAAAAAAAGTTGATTAATAGCAAGCTGAAAATCTGTTAATAGCTTAAGGGTGTCTAATCGGACAAACTTTGATATATGGGAACACTGGAACAGGGGAAGGTTTAATTATGGAACAGGTTAAAAATTAGGAACGGTCAGACCACGAAAACGGCACATGTATTTTGTCCGACAGAACAGATTTGAAACTCTCCAAACAGAGATTAAACTCTCATGCAAAAATCAGACTGCTATTTATCACCAAATGGGCGTTTTAATGAGTGGAACATGTAGAATATGTCAAATGACAGGAATTATGACAGGTAATAAATAGCAGTCTGATTTTTGCATGAGAGTTTAATCTCTGTTCGGAGAGTTTAAGTCTATTCTGTCGGACAAAATAAATGTGCCGTTTTCGTGGTCTGACCGTTCCAGATATTTAACCTGTTCCACAATTAAAACTGCCCCTGTTCCAGTGTTCCCATATATCAAAGTTTATCCGACTAGACACCCTTAAGCTATTAACAAATTTTCAGCTTGCTATTAATCAACTTTTTTTTCATACGCGGGATCCAGACCTACTATATTTGTAAGATTCTCACAAATTCTAATTATATGAAGTTTATATGGCTTTATAGCATCTATCCTACTCGACCATCTTGTATCAATTAGGGGTTTTAGATTTAACTCAGGAGCATGTAGTTTTATAATATCCCATCTTTTTATGGAGGAAGAGGAAAATACGTAAAGTTCTTGTACTATATTAAACAAGTCTACTATATTTATTTGACACTTTAGCAGCATCATTATGTAGATACTAAAGCTATGTGCAGTGCGTGGAACTAAAAAGCTCGAGGATTAGCCTACCCTTATCATACACGCATATTGGCACCGTTATCATACCCTTGACTTCTCATGAGTCTCATGTCTTATATTTAAATTTTGTAATAGTTCAACTACAAAATTAAATAACCGTTCCCCTGTAGTGTCAAATATTATTTGAGAAGCTAAAAACTATCTTGTATTTGAATTTTTTTAGAATTATGGTTTAATACAACATAACGCAAAATTAGGCTTATTTGCTTTGTACGACTTAAATCTGGATTACAGTCCATAATTATTGAATAATATTTGGACCTATGCACGATACCCTAAATATTATGTTTTTACTTTAGAAAACATTATTACTGAAAAAAAAATATTCGGATATTATATTTTTTTTAAAAATACAATAATAGTAGTAATTATTAATTATTTACACCAAATATAGGATAAAATTTTAATTATTTTTTCAGTAATAACACAATATTTGATTTTTGAGATTTCTCTAGGAGTCCATGAAAAAATTAAAATTAAGATTGTATAAAAAATGATCTCATTTAAAATAAATATTTCTTATTTACCAAACCTTCGGTTTGGTGCCCTTTCGGGGTTGCGCCCGCGTGCGTCGCACGCGTTGCACGCCTGGTTATGGAGGCCCTGTCAAGGCATACTGTATATTATATTCTCAAGATGTAAATTAAAACTTATTAACTGATCTTACTCGTAAATACAATTGAACTAACAATTACTTTGGTACAATAAAGTTACTAGAGAAGAAAAATGACTAGGATAGATTTTAAAATAGGTTGTTTATATAATGTAATAATTAATTTATGCATATTTTGTAACATAATTTATAGTTATTAAATTCAATTAAGTTGTACTAGCATACTTATTTTAATCTTTAATTACGTTTTTAATTTCATCTTTGATATTTTAGTGTATGTTTCCAAAACCAGATTACAATTATTTTGTTTGCAAAACAATTTTTTAATAAAATATCTGCAAAAACGTAAAATCTATAGTTCTTTGTTAAATATCTACAAAACGAAAGGCACTAGATACATACAACCCCATACCAAAAGAAAGGTTGTAATACCATTACAAAATGAAATAGTAATATACAGGGTGTTCCATTAAAAAAAAATTAGAAAATTTCGTATTTGCAAATAGTGATCACACTGTATATTTTATGGCTATATGTAAAAGATATTAAGTTATTTAATAATGACACTATACTAGAAAAACTTTGATACGTCACTTAAATTTTTATTACCTTGGGAACATGATCCACAGCTCTATAAATATTACCATTTTTCTCAATAAAAATGTAAATATTTCGAAAATTATTAATTTTAGACCTATAAGACCTCATACAAAATCTTCATATTTTTAAAAACTATATTCAAAAATGATTTAATATATAGAGTGTTCTATTAAAAAAAACACAACTTTGGTTCATACCGTTGTTCTGACTCACCCTGTATAATCGAATATAATTTTAAATTGTAGACGTCTTTGATACATATTAGTTTTGTTATAAACATTTTTGTGTACCATTGTCCGAGTTGTGAAATTATATTAACAACGATTTAATAATTTTATAAAACAGGTAGATCCATTGTTTATGGAATTTCTCAACTCGGAAAATAGCACCCCGCTCAACCGAATATTAATGACTCTCTTAGATAGTTAGCCATACTTTATTATTTTATCAGGCCGTTTAATTTGCAATAGGGTCGCTCGACCAATGAATATTCATTGAGTGAATGAACAAATGAGATAAGTTTCAATCAGAGGACCTGCAAATCGGTCCTACATTAAATATTTGCTGCAGTAGCCAATAATTGTGTAAAGATAAAGTACAAACATTTTTCGGTTATGGGTTTTCTTCTTCTTTAAGTGCCGTCTCCCAATCAGAGGTTGAATATCATTATCACTATATTGACTCTATCTACCGCTACCGCTGCTCTAAATAGTTCGATGGAACTGCATTTAATCCAGTCCATTAAATTTTTCAACCATGGCACGCTCCTCTCCTTCTTCCTATACTCGTTCCTCCTTTTGTCTTTCGCTGTATTATCAGTCTTAGCATTTCATATCGCTGTCCCCTCATTACATGTCCCAGATGTTGTAACTTTCTTATTTTTAGTGTGTTTATCATTTCGTATTTTTTCCACATTTCTCGCAATACTTCCGTGGTCGCTTTCTCCTTCGGTCTTCGGTGTCCATGCTATCCTAAGCATTCTTCTGTAACATTACATTTAACATGACTGTAGCTTATTTATGTGTTCTTGCTTAAATAAACGGACTCATTCGTTAATGAGAACTGCAACACCAGTCAATGAACAAAGGTAAATTTCATATAAAATTTTAATAACTCGAGGCTTCTTCAATTGAAACTTCAAATTGGTAAATATATCTACAAATAATTACTACTACAATAAAGGCACATATCCTATCGTTTCACCAACCTTTGTACCTATACTCGACTTCAATAATTCTTGTAGCTGTTCGCTGTTCGTTGAAAAAATTTTTTAGGGCATTTTGTACGTCTTCGTCCGGCTGCAAATGATACCTTTTAGGGCTTTTTCAGTGGACCAAAGACGCGAAAGTAACAAGGCAATAAATCGGGGCTATAGGGTGGATGCTCTAATATCCTCCATCTCATTCGTTATAGATTTTCTTTCGTTACTTTGATTACGTGAGATGTTATAGAGATAAACCAATAAGTATTTTTTTTTGGTCCTCTGGTGAAAGACGAGGAAACCATTGCGCAGATACTTTGCTGTAACACAGTGTGTGTGCGATACCATGAACAGATCCTATACTCATAACAATATGTTCTAAAGTTCCTCTTATTGAAGTTCGATGATTTTCTCCAATCAAGTCTTCTACACTTGCCACATTTCTGTCTGTTGATGCATTACTCAATGTACATGGTCGCAGCTTATCATCCATCTCTTCCACTCTTGAATTTTCGACACCATTTCTTGACCGTTGCATGCAAAAACATATGTTTCCATATACTACTTGCATTCTTGTAGAATTTGCAATAGTTCCTTAACCATAAAGCTATGGTTTTATAAAAATGCTCAAAACTGTGACATTTTGACCTCTAAATAAGTTCACATTTTCACGTTTTTTCAACGGTCCCAACAGTTTTTCATTTTCACGGTAACACAGTCCAACTTAAGAGGCTATAGTAGCGATCAACAGGTAGCAACAAACGCGTTCCAAGATTGCGGCTCTAATTTTGAATATTTTGTCCAGATATTTGGCACACATATTCGTAATATATGTGCCATATCCGTAATATATGTGTCAGTAAAGAATGGCGGTACAGAGCCCAATTTCAGAAATATGTTAGTACGTGGAAATTACTCTATAACTAAATAAAATATTGAAAAAAGGAACCTGTACCGCCATTAAGAAGAAAAAAAATAAATTTTCTTCAAATAATAGTATATTATTCAACGAGCATGTAATGATGGCTATTACTCACGATGATGAAGTTTGCGACACGAGCCCATTACATGCAAGTAGAATACTATACTTTTTCTACGACCTTTTTTATTTGGATTAGTAGAAAAATATACTTAATTATCAACTACTAACATTATTTAAAACGAAATATTTTATTTTTCATAAGAAAATATATTTTATATAACTATGGCAACACTGTTAGAATTACACTCGTTGAGCTTATGAAACAATAAACAGTTGTCATTATGTCATGGAATGGCGGTGGCTTTTAAAAATAAGACATATTTTAAGGCAATTACATGAAAAAGAACGTGTGCTCTCAATTAAAATCTATTGTACAATGAACAGTAAGTAAAACAGAATTCATTGACATGAATTTCATATCCGTAAGTCCTTTTATCCCATGCCTAGATTTTGTGTAATCTTGGAACTACTAAAATTTTTTATTTCTAACTAGAATTCGAACATATAACTAAATAACTAATTAGGCAACATAGAGAAATTATCACTGTCATTTTGACAAACCTGCGTCAGATTTTCTCTAATCTGTTCTGTCATCTTTATCGATATCTGTTCAGTGCAGTAGTGTGTTAATTTAAGAATTTGTTTTTGTTGTTTCATAGGAAAGTAGTGTTTATTGATAGTTAATTTATTATATATTTGTTGTTGTTGTATAAGTTGTTGGCCTCTTTGAAAGAATAGATTGTTGTTAATTGTGAGTTTTAGTTATATGTAGGTAGGTAAGTATATTTTACGTAAAAATATTTCGAATTCTAATGCGAGTATGTAAAGTTTTAGGAGGATTTTTTTTATTCTAAAAATATTATCAATAGTTTAACAAAATGGAAAAAGTAAATCAAACGAAAAATAAAGTGAAACCTTCCAAGAAAAAGTCCATTAAAAACCGTGCCAAAGTTATGCGAAAATCGAAATTTGTTTCGCTTCACAACAAAAAATTATTATTTATTATTGTTTTATTATTAGATATTTCATGCAAATACCTTTCTAAATACCTATCTTAACATAAAATTTTCACCCATTTTGGTTTATTTTTATAAATATCTATTTATTAATAATAAAATCGTTTTCTATTACTTCCATTTAGCGCGACTATGATATTGTCAAAATATTAATCTTAGATAATGTCAAAGATTACCACTGTTGCCAAAGTTTATGATACTATCTCCCGAAGTTATATTTTGTTGCTACCTGTTGATCGCTACTGTTTACTCTTAATCATATACATATAGATTTTCTAATATAGACCAGTAAGGATCTGTTTTTAGGTGGATGTGAGAGGTGGCATTCAGATTTTTGCGGATAAAGTTAGGTGATGACTTTGTTAATAATAATTGATTTATGCTCCTTCTCAAATATGCCCGGAACATTAATAAAAAAAATAAAATATTTAAAAATTTCAAAAAATTTCGTTTTTTTTCTACCTTTTTGCTTATAACTTAAAAACTATTCATTTTAGAACAAAGTCCTATAGGAATAGAACAAAGATAATTAAATTTTCTATCAGATGCGATTGGTTAAGAATGTCTTAATTTATCACCCTTTCTTCAAAATAGCAATAAATATAAAATAAAGGGGCAAAACAAGCCTGTCCTTATTCAATGATTTTCCATCACTTAGGTTACACTTGGAACCTTCCTAATTCGCTTAGAAAATTTTTGTAATGTGCTAAAAATCGTACACCAAATTTCATTAAAATTGACTTACTAGATTTTGCATAATAATTTTGCAATCTAAACTTTTTTTAAAAAATTAAAATTTTTTAAAATCTTTCACAACAAAAACTAGAACATACAAAGATTTGTCAATTTTTTTACATATAAAGAAGTACTCCACCTATCTAATGCACTTTACACAATTAAAATCGAATTATTTAAGCAGCCTCAGCAATCTTTTAAAGTTATAAACAATTTTTTGGCTTATAAACAAATTAGTGCTGTGGCCAGGAGGGGGTGCTACGGGCTCCTTTATTTAGATGAACTTACCCAAGTTTTTTATGTATTTTGACCCGTAAAACACGAATTTTTGGGTAACAGTTGATCCGGATGTCGATAAGATTGTTATAAACAAAGAACTTGAGGAATTACATAAAATCGATTTTTCGCAAAATAAAACATTTTTTTGTATTTCTTGGGTAATTCTAAGCAAAAAATGTTCTTACAAGTTTTTGCGTAGGATGGATAGTTTTAGAGATAAACGCGGTGGAACTTTCAAAAAATCGAGAAATTGCAATTTTTGAACGCGAATAACGTTTGATTAAAAAATAAAATAGCAATTCTGCTGACAGCATTTGAAAGTTTAAGTCAAATTATACCGGTTTTAATTATTTGCATTGCTAAAAATTAATTTTTTTATTATTAAACAAAGCTATTTGTTTATAAGCCAAAAAATTGTTTATAAATTGCTGGGGCCCCTTAAATAATCCGATTTTAATTCTGTAAAGTGTATTAGATAGGTAGAGCACCTCTTTATATGTAAAAAAATTAGCCAACTTCTAAATGGTCTACTTTTTGTTCAGAAAGATTTTAAAAAATTTGAACTTTTTTAACAACATTTAGATTGCAAATTTATTATGCAAAATTTATTAGGTCGATTTTAATGAAATTTAGTACACGATTTAATTATGTTACAAATAATTTCCTAAGTGAATTACTAAGGTTCTAAGTGCCACCAAAGTGGTTAAAAAATATTGAATAACAACAGACTTATTTTGCCCCCTTATTTTGTATTTATTGCTATATTGCAGAAAAGGTAATACCTTAATTAAGACATTTTTTACCAGTCGTATATCATACAAAATTCAATTATCTTCATTTTATTTCTCTACGACTTTGTTCCAAAACGAATCGTTTTAAAGTTATAAGCAAAGAAAGCAGAAAAAAATCGATGTTTTTCGAAATTTTAAAATATTTTAATTTTTTTATTAATGTTCCGGGCATATTTTAGAAGGAGCATAAGTCAATTATTATTACTGAAGGTGTCACCTAACTTTATCTGCAAAAATCCGAATGCCACCTCTCACATCCAAAAATAGACGTTTTTTCGCAAATCCTTACTGGTCTAATATCCAATTTGTATGCCATAAGTTTTTATAATGGTAGGGGAGCCCAAGCGGGGATTTTTGCAGTTACTCGAGCGCGTCAGATTAGCATATGGGAGAAACCTGGTACCCTGCAGATGAACCTCTACCATATATTGGCTCTTAACACAGGGGAGTTCGTTAAGGGGGGCCCGAAAAAAAAATCTATCCTTAAAAATACTCGAAATTGTCAGATTAAGAAAAAGTAAGTTAAGTACATGCAAAAGAGTGTATATTTCAAAAATCTGACGATTTGAGCAGGGGGTAAGGAAATAGGTGAGTCCCAAAGTTTCACAAGAAATAAGCGAATATGTCGCGAAATAAATGACAGATCGAAAAACTAAAAAATATGTGCTCAATATATTTTAAAAATCTATCGAATGATACCAAACACGACTTCCCACGGAGAGGGGTGGGGGGTAAATTTAATATTTTAAATACGAATCCCGCGATATTTCGCGAAATGAACATCAGATCGAAAAACTGTAAAATACACTTATTCGATACTTTTAAAAAGTCTATCGAAGGGCACCAAACACGACTCCCCAAGGAGGTGGGGTGGGGGGTTACTTTAAAATCTTAAATATAAGCCCTCATTTTTTATTGCAGATTTGGATTTCTTACGTAAAAATAAGTAACTTTTATTCGAAACATTTTTTCGAATTATGGATAGATGGCGTTATAATCGGAAAAAACGATTATTGGAAATGGAAAATTAAATTAAAAAATGGCAAGCGCCCACTAAAATGGAAAATTTTACTTAACTTTTTTTGGTTTTAGGACCTACTCTTCACAACCCAATAGGTCCCCATAACGCTCGAGTGACTACACATTTAGCATACTTTGCTCCCCTACCATAATATTTATCTGGGAATACTGTAACAGCAGCTAGATACCTTTGTAAAAAATGTTAAAACAAGGGATTGGACTTCGTAGGTCCTATGTACCTACGTTCTCACCTACGTGAATGAACGTTCTATATTTTAGTCGAAGCAACTAATTTTATAATGGTCCGAGAGCTGTGAGACATTTTTGAGTAGGTATTTTAGGCAACCTGAAATTTTTTCAAGTGACTCTTCCATGATAGCCTAATACAAAAATGCCGGTCTGGCTGGAGGGTAGTGGTTATTTTCCCCAAAAATCCCCCCCCCCCTAAAGTTAAAAAAAGGGTAAACATTGTTATTACAAAAAATATCATTGACGTGACTTTAAAGTAAATTTAAATATTCAAATATAAAGAAAATAAACAGGCCAGGCGATTTGAGAGCGATTTTAACTCTGCAGGATACTTTCATGGGCGCCCCAGGATTATTTTCAGGGGGTGCATATGAACTTCAGAAGATTTCATCTGGATCTGTACTGTACATACTATTAACGAGTATAAAATATACAACTATACATGCACAGCTATGTACATTCCTTCCGGACAGGGAGGTGCAATTGTTATTTTGACAGGGTATTTTTAATATTAAAAATAAATATTCTAAAAAAGACAGGTTTTTTTTGTGAAATTTTCCAACTGCCAGGAGATTAAACAAATTATGCGTAAAGGAGCTATAGGTAAACGGGAATGGATGGAAACTGACAGATTTTGCCAAGGAATTAAAAAATATTAAATTTAAGCAGAGTTTTGTAAAATTTTTGCCTTCTGTTGGTAATTTATTAATAAATTTAAATTATGATTTAAATGATTTATGTGATTATATGAATTATATATAGAAATGTCAATCGACGATAACATGATCTGCGAAAATCACGAAGAAGCCGACACGAAGATAGTTCATCACGTATGTAAGCTTAATACATTAGCATAGACTTATTAGAATAAACTTATAGAACTTAGTTCTTATTAAAACTTCTGATACATATGTTTTAATAATTATGCTTGGAAACATGGATCATCTCCAAAGTGACGATCTGGAGATTTTTATGGAGTATGGTACTGGAAATTCTAAAAGGTACATAAATATAACGATGTACATACGGAATTAGAGCCATTTTCATGTACGAGTTTGCCTGCTTTCCACGCATTAACTGGATGTGATTCTAATTCGTCTTTTTTCCAAAAGGTCAAGATAAGACCGTTTAAAATATTAAAAAAAATTAATTTATCAGAAAGCATTAACGGATCTTGGAGTTGCCCACGTTACCGGTACGCGCGATGAAATTTTCGAAACTTTGGAAGAATTTGAAGAACACAGCACGATTTCAAACATTCTGCCGAAATTATAAGTAATAAGACAAATGAGCCTTTTAAGAAAATATTGAAAAAGTGTGTGATCCATATACTTTGCCTCCGTGCAAAGACGAATTGAGACAACATCTGCTAAGAACTCACTATTTCACGAGAATTTGGCGAATCGCATATTTGCAAGTCCCCAGTTCTTTAACACCTAACGGAAATGGTTGGATACTAAATATGGATAAATTAGATTTTACTTGGTTTGAGGAAGATTGTTTGCCTCAATCAGTTTATGATGCTATAGTTCATCAGCGAACCAAAGAGAATTTCAGATATATTCTTGAAGGTAAGCTTATGGTTCTTTTCATGAGCATTTTTCAGTGCGTCACAAATGATAGAAAAAAAAGGTTAGTATACACATTAGTAGTTACAACACATTACATTAGTATATAGTTACATTAGTATACACAAAAAATACACATTTATGACATTTATTCTAACATGACATTTTATTTAAATCTGACAGTTGTCTTATTTTACTTGCAATTTGGAACAAAGACAAATCAATTGTGTTTATTGCATTTATAAAATGGTATTTTCTTTGATTTGTATAGTATTATAAATTGTACAGATTAATTTTTTTTATATAGAATAATATAATATTATTTAATATTAGCGCTATCTATTTACAACTAGTTTAAATGTTATAAATGTCACCGACGAAGTAATCAGAGACGTGCGTTTTTTTCTGTCACATACAATTTAATGCGTTAGAGAGATATCGAAAAACTGTGATGCACTGAAAAATGCTCATGAAAAGAACCATACATACATGTTCTTTTTATAACTGAAATCTTTTTTTTTTAGTTAACTTTATTTTCTCCTTCTTCGTGTGCCTCATCCTTTCATGACAATGGCGATCATCACGGCCCATTTTATTCTGTCTGCAGCGATTCTGAAGAGTTCTATTGTTGTTTTTAACACTCCACTACTTTAAATTTTTCAACCAGGATATGCATCGTCTTCCCGGTTCTCTTTTTTCTTGCACTTTTCCTTATATAACCAATCACATCACGTTTTTTATTTCTTAGTATATGACCAAAGTAGCTCATTTTTCCTTACTTCATATTGTTGAGTATTTCTTTTTCCTTTTTCATCTTTCTTAATGTTTACGTGTTTGTTACGTTTTGTGTTCGTGATATTTTTTAATTATTCGATAACACCACATCTCAACAATGGCAAGTCTTTTTTCAGATGCGCCCGTGATTGTCCAGGCTTTAACTCCGTATAAAAGGACAGAGGATACGTAGCAACCCAATTAATTAATCACTAATTAATTTTTAATTAATTCTAAATATATATTACAACTATTTACAGATCATGTAGAAGAGGAATCTGAGTCTCGAGGGGAGTCTGACGAAGAAGAAGAGAATGAATATTTAAGCTTAGATGAGGAGTTTGAAGAAGAAGTACAAGATTCGGACACATAATTAATTTAGCTTATAGTTTTATGCTTTTCCACCTATATATTTATAATAATAAATTTGTCTTTTTCTATCATATTTGCAAAATCTATTGTATAGTACGAACGTATTATTTTTCTTTAATTAATAAAAAGTTACTAAAGAAACTATAATACAGTCGGAAAAACGAAAGAATACCCATGAACGAACATATAAAACACGCTGTATTTTCCTGTCACTGTGTCACACAAAAATTGGCCAGCGCAAGTACATGTAATAATTATTGTTACATGTACTTGCACTGGACAATTTTCTTTGTGACACGGTGACAGGAAAATACAGGGTGTTTTGTATGTTCGTTCATGGGTATTCTTTCATTTTTCCGACTGTATATAATAATTACTCTAACGTTTCGAGGCACAACGCACAACAACATGGGTATCGCCAGGTCACGTGGTTTTTTCTCGCGCGACCGGCTCGCTCAACTACAATATAGAACGCAAACAGCTATCGGTATACGCTCTTTCCATTGGCGACGCGTGACTTTTTCTGAAGTGTAACCAAAACCAGATGCAAAAAGTCTTATTAAAAAAAAATGAAGATATGGCTAAATGTATATAGAGCGTGTCTACTTGAGTTGGAAACATATGGGAAACTTTTTTATTATTAATTTTACGAAAAAAAGTTATTCTTTATAAAAAGTTCTGCATGCCCCAAAACCTAAGATTCAATTATCAGATATCAAATTTTCTCAATATTATACGAGGTATGTCAAAAAATATGAATTTCGGCTAAGGGTAAAGTACCTTTATTTCTCTCAATATCGAAAATTCTTATGATAAAAAGTTGTTTGGAATTAAAAACTAAGATGAAATATGCAATTACATGCTTCTTATTGAAAAAAAAAATATTTTTCTGAAATTTATGGATACCCAACATCGTTTTTAATTATTACAAATATCACAACTCGTTTATTATTCATTTTACGAAAAAAAGTTATTCTTCATAAAAAACTTTGCATGGTCTAAAATCTAAGACACAACCATGATATATCAACTTTTATTAATTTAATACGAGGTGTGTCAAAAAATATGAAATTCGCTCAATATTATAGCACCTTTATATTTCACAGTATTTCAATTAGAAGGATGTAATTGCATATTGACACATAGTTTTTAATTCTAAACAACTTTTTTAATAACCGTTTTCAATATTGTGAAAAATAAAGGTACTTTACTCTTGAGTGAAATTCATATTTTTTGACATAACTCGTATAAAATTAATAAAATGTCATATCTGTTGGTTGAATCGTCGGTCTTAGGACATACAGAGATTTTTATAAAGAATACCTTTTTTTCGTAAAAGTAATAATAAAAGAGTTATCGTATGTGTAATGAATAAAAACGAAGTTAGTATCAATAAATTTGAGAAAAATTTGGAAAATATTTTTTTCCAATTAGAAGCATGTAATTACATATTTGAGCTTGGTTTTTATTTCCAAACAACTTTTCATAATAAGAATTTTCGATATTGAGAGAAATAAAGGTACTTTACCCTTAGCCGAAATTCATATTTTTTGACATACCTCGTATAATATTGAGAAAATTTGATATCTGATAATTGAATCTTAGGTTTTGGGGCATGCAGAACTTTTTATAAAGAATAACTTTTTTTCGTAAAATTAATAGTAAAAAAGTTTCCCATATGTTTCCAACTCAAGTAGACACGCTGTATACACTCACCGGCACAAAATTCCGCCACCCAAAATTTTTGATTAAGTTTGACAATCTATAACTTTATTATTTGTACTTCGATTTTAAAGATTCTTGTCTGTCAATGTATTGATGTATTGATGTCAATTGCTATTATTCCGGTAACAAAATTTTTTTGCTTAGATGGCATTATACGGGGGTGAATGTAAGCGTTGTTTTTCTCCTAACTTTAAAAAATTCTGTGGAAAAATTGGAGGCCTGATTTTGTTTCATACTCCTTTTGTATTATCCTGCAGGTATCACTATGGTCTTGTTTTTTGAATTATCTGAATATGTCTTTTCTTGTAAGAGCTGTAATTAAAAACACTGCTTTGAAGGTTTATTTAATTAAAAATATCCAACGCACTAAAATTAACAAAACAAAACAAATTTAACAACAAAACAAAACAATTCAATAGCGGTTATGTCCACCTCTTGCAGCAACGACTGCTCGCAATCTGTTTAGCATCTAATAAAGATGTGTTTTCCTTGCCTGGGGAATAGCCCGATATTCCTCTACCAGGGCCATAACTGTACCAAATTTTCTGGAGGCCTAGGATGACGGCAAATAGCTTTTTTTATTCATCCCATAAATGCTCAATATGATTGAGATCTGGGCTGCATGCGAGCCATTCTAATCTTATCAATCCAACCTCAATTGTATGAGTCAATCAGTGTTTTTATTTACAAAAAATGGTACAGCTCTTACAAGAAAAAAGATATTTGGATAATTCAAAAAACAAAATGTTGGAGATGCCTCCGGGAAAATATGACAGGACTATGAAACAAAATCAGCTATTCCATTTTTCCACAGAATTTTTTAAAATTAGGAGAAAATACAACGCTTCCTTTCAACCCTGTACAATGACATGCAACTAAAATGTTTTGTTACCGGAATAATACCAAACAATATGAATACATGTACCTACAAACTGGTGTAAGAATCTTGAAAATCGGAGCACAAATAAGAAAGTTATAAATTGTCAAACTTAATCAAAAATTTTGGGTGGCGGAATTTTGTGCCGGTGAGTGTAGCTTCAATAATATCATTTTGTATATCACTTGAAACTCTTTAAAAAACAGATGTTTCTAGATGTTGACAAAATTTTTGATCTTTTTTGGCAATTAATGTTAACAATTCCCTGTAATTGCCTGGATTGTCAGAGTCGTCGCACTCAAAATGACCACGAAACGCTAGTTCTTGTTTCGCCCAAAAACATACAGTATCTATTATAAGTGTGCTAAGGATATACCTATCTATTTTTTTTTAACAAACTCATTATGTTTAGCAATATTTGCTTTAAAAGCTTGGTTAAGAGAACTTTTGATTTTTGTTTTTTTCCAAACTGAATCAAATTGGGTATACATACATCTTACATGTAGGTAACGGAGAAATTTCATATCTCCTTTTTAAAAATCTAACACTATTTAAATCGTGCACCCATTTTTCTGTAGAAACCAGAAGACGTGGCCAACAATACAGTATATTTTTCTTGCAACCATAATATAACCAAGGATTTTCACTGTACCAACTAAATTTAAAATATCGAACTACTTTTTTTGATTCCTTTTTTAAATTGTTTAAAATAGGTCTTTCATTTTTAATCTCATTTTTTTCTTCAAAATTATTAAAGGAGAATTACTTTTCAAGTAGTTGATCGATTAAGAAGCGACACTAATCCATGGTTAACTGCACGCACACTTTTTATAGGTACTGTCACCAATTTTAAATTTGGTAACAGCGCTACTGATACACAGCGCGCTTATGCCGTCGCTTCTTCAAAATTTTCAGTCACTAGCCGGTCCCGAGCGCCAGCGTGGGTATATAACCATTGTAACCAGAAATGAGTCTGGTAACAGAGTATAATAAAGTGCAACTGAGTCACATAAACTCGCCAATATTTTCGTGTTTACGAGTAGTTGGCTATTTACTGAGTTAGGTACTATTACCACATAATATAATAATATATTTCTATTGGTAAAAATATTGGTAAATACAGGGTGTCCCGGAAAATAGTGCGTTCCTTAAAGGTATAGGTAGAAGGCACCATGTAGAACAAAAAACTCTTATAACATTTTTTTCTAAATTCAACCGTTTGACCAAAAAACTATAAAACATTTTGGAATGTAAATTCAAATCTGGCAACTCTGTGAAGTACAAAAATCTAAACGTAAATAGTCCCATGTTTAGTAAACAGATAATTTGGAAGAATCCTGTTTAGTGTCAACGCCGAAAATGTTTTTGAATCGTGTGTTCATGAGTAATATTATGATATGTTGATTATTTATGGCAGATCAATAAATGGAGAGGCATAATACCTACTATAATTTCTTTCAAAATGTTTTGCTGGAATTTCTCGTCGTATGAGTGTAAGATACTCTATGAATTCATGTGTTTGCAAAAGTGGTGGTTCAGTTAAAATGTGTTTTCATGTTAAAATATTATGTAAGTATAATTTGTTTAAAATTATGCCATATTTCAACTACATTTAAAAAAAATTATAGTAAACAAAAGTAGTAAGTATTAGGTTGGATTATTTTAAATACTGTAAGACACAAACGAGTTCTTATTCACCAGTGCGTAACATGTTGCCAGATTATTTAATTTTCTGAAGATTAAAATTCAGGTATATGGAAACCAATGTAATCTTTTTTTTTTTGGAAACGGTTAACTTTAGAAAAAAATGGTATAGGACTTTTTTGTTCTAAATTGTGTATTCTATCCATACCTTAAAGGAACGCACTATTTTCCGGAACACCCTGTAGAATTATTCATCGTCATAAAATATTTATTTGCAAGATTTTTAACTGTTACCAATGGTAACAGTGGTTACATGGACGCTTCGCCAGTGGCTCTTTCTCATATTGCTACTTACCTATAGCGCTTTTCATTTACATGCACGCGTAATTTGTTTAATCACCTGGCAGTTGAAAAATTTCACCAAAGAAAACCTGTCTTTATTAGTATATTTATTTTTAATATAAAAAATACCCTGTCAAAATAGCAATTGCACCTCCCTGTCCGGAAGGAATGTACATAGCTATGCATGTATAGTTGTATATTTTATACTCGTTAATAGTATGTACAGATCCAGATGAAATCTTCTGAAGTTCATATGCACCCCCTGAAAATAATCCAGGGGCGCCCATACAAGTATCTTGCAGAGTTAAAATCACCCTCAACTCGCATGGCCTGTTTATTTTCTTTATATTTGAATATTTAAATTTACTTTAAAGTCACGTCAATGATATTTTTTGTAATAACAATGTTTACCCTTTTTTTAACTTTGGGGGGGATTTTTGGGAAAAATAACCGCTACCCTCCAGCCAGACCGGCATTTTTGTATTAATCTATCCTGGAAGAGTCACCTGAAAAAATTTCAGGTTGCCTAAAATACCTACTCAAAAATGTCTCACAGCTCTTAGGCTACATACAGTGCGGTACAATAAGTGTTGCCCCCCCCCCTGTTAACTTGTTTATTTTAAGAATATAAGCAAAACGCTCGGACAGGTCGATTTTTAAACTAACCATAGTATATTATAGCATCAACGTTTCGAACTTTACGCGATCCCTCTTCAGGTGACAGCCATAACTTTGATTTTTTTAAATGGGAAAGTACATCATGTGACACTTCATTTCAAAGCTCTTAAAATACTGATTTCAAAAATGTATAATACTTTAATCCTGTTTGAGAGCGTATGCGCAAAATTTCGGTCGAATTCTTTCTAAATGCAATCATTTTTTTCGAATCCTTAAAAAACTAATGAATATTTTTGAAAAATTTAAATGCAGAATGAAAGATTAGATTATTACCGATGGCCGACAGTCCCTTAGAATAAACAAAAAGTTTCTTTTGAATGATATATTTGAAATTAAAAATCACACTAAATTTTCTCTTTTTTCATCACTGTGACTTATTAAAATAAACATTATAGGAGTTCTCAGGGATTTTGGACCATCGAGAATACTGTAATATTTCATTCTGCGTTTAAATTTTTCAAAAATATTTATTAGTTTTTTCAGGATTCGAAAGAATTCGACCAAAATTTTACACCTACGCTCTCAAACAGGATTAAAGTATTATACATTTTTGAAATCAGTATTTTAAGAGCTTTTAAATGAGGTGTCACATGATGTACTTTCCTATTTAAAAAAATCAAAGTTATGGCTGTCACCTGAAGAGGATTCGCGTAAAGTTCGAAACGTTAATGGTATAATATACTATGGTTAGTTTAAAAATCGACCTGTCCGAGCGTTTTGCTTATATTCTTAAAATAAACAAGTTAACAGGGAGGGGCAACACTTATTCCACCGCACTGTATAAATAAAGCCGTGTTCAAAAGATTTAACCAGTAGTGAAATTAAAACAACTAAATATTTGAACTCGTCTTTCGTATTGTCAATACGCGTTCATTGATATATTATTATCAAATGTCAAGTTTTGAGATATTTTTGGAAAACTTCCGGTCACAACTTTTTAACCGGAAGTGATATCAAAACCGGAAGTACATATTCGGTTTCTTCTTTTCAAGACAGGTCGAATGATATATCATACATACAGGGTGTTTGGTAAAGAATGGGCCATAGCTTAACCTCAGGTTCCTGAGGTTAAAACAGGCCGATTTAAGCTAACTTACCTTAGTACAAAGTTTATAATAACCGAGATACAGGGTGTTAAAGTTAAACTTTTTTTTTTATTTATTATTGAATATTTCCTGACAGGTATGAGATAACAATATGAAATTTGGTGTGTGGGGGTTTTTTGGGTCGAGAAAATTAAATTCCCTACCAAAAATTATGTATTGCCCAGAGGGCGCCACATACGCCTTTCAGCAATCATTTATTACGTTCAATTTTTTTTATCCCTCACTCTGTATAATTTTGACATTAAAATTTCTGTTCTCCTATTAGTTTTACTTAAAGGTATACTTCTTTCATCTCCCTTAACTCAACCGTTTTCGAGATAAACGCATTTTAAATCTGCGATACACCATCATTTTTAGCATAATATCATTGTAGTTCCACCCGAAAAATAACTTAAAACCATAATAATTGTGCCAGTTCTCAAATTTATGTCATTGCATCGCAAATTCAATTTGAAGAAATTTGCGATACATTTTTGGATAATTTTATGGTTTTAAGTTATTTTTTGCACGATTGATCATTTTTGACTGTTTACCGTGACAGATTTTACGTCAGTAGGTGACATTTACTAGCAACTCGACGGTTAGTAATCCAACTCGACGGTAAGTAGTCCAACTCGACGGTAAGTAATTCACTTACCGTCGAGTTAAAAAATTTCTTAATTTTAATTTATTTTTTGAAAGAATAAAGAAAACTAACGAATTATTTATTAATATTGAAACTTATGGTACAATTTGTTAAATTATTTAATGAAATCCCACTTGTTTGGGCTATGTTTCACTTCTAACAGAAACTCCTGCAGAATCGCATACATTAGTAGTATCCAACATTTTTTCTCTTCAAATACGCGATCAAAGTTGAAAACTTGGAAATATCAATGCCATCATAAAGAAAAACGGTGTATTTAATCATTGAATATTCTGCTCAGAGGCTTCCAGGAGCTTTTAACTACATGTCTTTGAACGAAATATGCCAATAGAGTCTTTTCTTCGATTCTTAAATTCTTGCCTTCGCACCATTTTTTAAAACTTTGGTAGGTATTTTGATAACGGATTTTGGATTTTTCGGGAATAATTGCGGAACTTTCCAAGCCTGTTCAATTTCTTCAAATTCACTTTCGCTCATACTTTAATTTATAATAATCAAAATTGTACTTAAAATTATTGACAACTAAATAAAAACTCAATTCTCCATTGTTGTTATGCACCCTAGTTACTACCTAACAACCAAAGTATCTATCTTGATAAAATGAATGAAACTAGTCAATATGACGAAAATGTTTAATTTTATAATTTATAATGGTATCAATCGTGCAAAAAACGTTATAAGCATGTCGAACGTTAAGGATAACCGATCTCAGACAATAATTGGAGTCGTCGCTCCGCTCCTCCACCAAACAATTGTCTTCGATCGGTATAAAACCCTTACCGTTCTCCATACTTAATATACTATTTCGGGTGTCACTACAATGATATGCTAAAAATGATGGTGTATCGCAGATATAAAATCCGTTTATCTCGAAAACGGTCGAGTTTAGGGAGATGAAAGAAGTATACCTTTTTTAAGTAGAACTAATAGGAGAATAAAAATTTTAATGTCAAAATTATACAGAGTGAGGGATAACAAAAATTGATCGTAATAAATGAGTGCTGAAAGGCGTATGTGGCGCCCTCTGGGCAATACATAATTTTTGGTAGGGAATTTAGTTTTCTCGACCCAAAAAACCACCACATACCAAATTTCATGTTGTTACCTCCTACCTGTCCGATAATATTCAATATTAAATAAAAAAAAAGTTTAACTTTGACACCCTGTATCTCGGTTATTATAAACTTTGTACTAAGGTAAGTTAGCTTAAATCGGCCTATTTTAACCTCAGGAATCTGAGGTTAAGCTATGGCCCATTCTTTACCAAACACCCTGTATATTGAAATTAAATATTAATTATGTGTCACTTCCGGTTGTAACTCCAGAATCGAAGGTCCCAACTGCAATCATTTTAGACGGGGATTTACCGTCGCCCCCGTTAGCGAAATTATTCCGACTCGATTTTTTTGCACAAAAAAAACTTACGCAAAAAGAGGTCCTTGTAACAAATCTACAGGGTGCCAGACGGTGCCGTGGTCGAAAAATTGTTTAAACAATTTTTGTTAAACAAATTCACAAAAACAATTTTTTCATTTCAAACAATTTTTTTTAGATAACTTGGGTCATTCTGAGCAAGAAAGGTCTCTTGTCATTTTTCCCTAAAATTGATTATAAATTGCCCTATAGTCCAAGCTGTAGGTATCGTCGCCCCCGTTAGGTAAATTATTATGATTCGTTTTTTTTTTGCACAAACTTACTCAAAAATAGGTCCTTATAACAAATCCGCAGGGTGCCGGAAGATGCCGCGGTCGAAAAATTTTTTAAACAAATTTTTTTAAAGAAATTCAAAAAATCAATTTTTTCACTTCGTTTTTGTTTAGATTATATGGGTCATGCTGTGCAAAAAAGGTCTCTTGTAATTTTTCTCTAAAACTGATTGTTGTCGAGTTATACGCGATTTAAAATTTGAAAAATGCAAAAATAGCCATTTTTAAGGCTTAATAACTCGATTAAAAATTATATTATGAAAATAATAAGGTAATAAAATTAAAGTTTAAAAAATTTGATTACAAAGCTGTTATTTTTAATTATTAACAATTTGCGCTATAGTCCAAGCTGTAGGTATCGTCGCTCCCGTTAGGTAAATTATTACGATTCGTTCTTTTTGCACAAACTTACTCAAAGAGAGATCCTTATAACAAATCCGCAGGGTGCCAGGAGATGCCGCGGTCCAAAAATTGTTTAAACAATTTTTTTTAAACAAATTCAAAAAATCAATTTTCAAAAAAGGTCTCTTGTAATTATTCTCTAAAATTGATTGTTCGAAATGTTCGAAATGTTGAATGTTCGAAAGTGTTAATAGTTATAAGCGATTTAAAATTTGTGAAAAATACAAAAAAACGGCCATTTTTAAGGCTCAATAACTCGATTAATAGTTATTTATGTATTAAGAGCGAAAAGTGATACATTATTGCTTGAGAGTAAGAGTACCCGCTCGACGCGTAACGGAGAGCGGTAATTACTCGTAAGCAATAATGTCACTTTGCGCTTGTAATACATACAACATTTTTTCTACAATCACTTAATAAAATAAAACTATTTTTAAATCATTAACTTTATTGTAACTATTTTATATCTGTCATTATAATGTCATAACATTACTTTTATATCTTTTAGTTTGAATGTTCAATGTGTTTGTATTGTATGGTTGTACAATTGCTACGAATGACGAGCGTAAAATCAAACTTTACGCTGTAGAGCGATAAAGTGACGGTACTAAGTAAACGTCAACTTTTCGTTGCCATTGACAAGCGAAAAAGTCTTCTTTATCAAGTGATTGTAGAACAAAATTATTATTTAGTCCAGGAACCGAAGCTTTTCACCTCGCAATTTTTACAGAATGAATCGATTTGCTTGAAAATCTGAAAATAAGTAGTGGATAGTTCAAGGACCAAAATCTATATGATGCCGAAAAGCGCTTTTACCATGGGGGTAGTTGCCACCCCATCTCGGGGGTGGAAATTTTTTATTTGACCGCAAAAGTTTTTTTATTTTATTTTTTGACCGCAAATTTTGACCGCAAAAGTTTATAAAAACGTTCATTATAAGCAAAAAATGTTCTATACATTTTTTTGATAAAATTAATAGTTTTCGATTTATCCGCTATCGAAAATGTTAGTTTTTCCTATATCGAAACCAATGTTTTTCGATATAGGTACTCATTTACGATTCACTCAATTTTTGCCGTAGAAAAAATTTTT
The DNA here is from genome assembly GCF_917563875.1 of Diabrotica virgifera virgifera. Taxonomy (NCBI): domain Eukaryota; kingdom Metazoa; phylum Arthropoda; class Insecta; order Coleoptera; family Chrysomelidae; genus Diabrotica; species Diabrotica virgifera. The sequence continues at coordinate 173,383,307 of NC_065444.1, forward strand.
TCAAACAAGTTCTTGGAAATTAAATAGCCTACAATTTCATATTTAAACATTTTTTCGTATCTCTGATACTAATCTTTCTATTCTGAAGAAAATGGCACTTTTTACCAAACTACAAAAATTCGTTATTCGCTTTTATCTCCAGTTTTTTAATAACTAATAATAAATTCTGAGCCAGTCAAACTTATAGAATCTGTTAATTATACCTAACTAAAGAAGACTGAATAAGGCCAATGACTAAAAACTATTGACAAAATATGTATATTGATTTTTGTCCGTAACTTTTTTTATTGTTTTTCTTAGAAAGTTTGATAAAAAAAATTTTGTAGATTTTCACAAGATCTATTAATATTAAATCCTTTTAAAAACCTCAGTCCCTAAAAGAGGTGACTTTGAAAGGGTTAGTAAAGGTGGTTTCTGCATGTTATTACAAGTTTTAATTGTCAATAGCTCACTCAATTTGTGCCGCAGGAAAAATTTTTGCAAACCATGTTCTTGGGAACTAAATAAGCTACAATCTCATATTTAAACATTTTTTCGTATCTCTGATGCTAATCTTTCTATTCTGAAGAAATTAGCATTTTCTACCAAACTACATACAAAAGTTCGTTATTCGCTTTCAACTCCATTTTTTTAAACTAATCATTCTTAACCGGTCAAACTTCTAAAACCTATTAATAATATACAAATAAAGAAGATGAAATAAGGTAAATGACTAATTTTAATTAGGGTGGTGATTAGGACGTTGTTTACGATCATTTTTTCGCTGAAAAAAATAGGGACTGGCATTCTTTTCATTATAAGTCAGTTAATTTTTGAGCTAGAGACTTTTTTTGTATTTCTGGAGATATATATTTTTAAATATTTAAATTAGTTTTAACAAGTTATCCTCGAAAATAGTTTATCCGTCTTTTGACTTTGAAACTACAATATTTAGCATTTGACGAAGATAAGCTAACATGATAAAGTATAACTCGATTACTATTGGTCTTAAAGAAAATGAACAAAATCTGTTTTGTTTATTTTTTCAAAGCGTACATTTTTGATACGTAAAGTTGTTTTGATAAAACGAAAACTTTTTGAGTTATTAGCAGAAAACTGATTAAAAACATTGACTTTTTCGATATAAAACTAACACTTTCGATACCTAGCGAATAAATCGAAAACTGTTGATTTTATGTAAAAAATGTATAGAATTTTTTTTGCTTAGAATGAATGTTTTTATTAACTTTTGGGGTCAAAATATAATAAAAAATTTCCACCCTTGAGATGGGGTGGCAACTACCCCCATGGTAAAAGTTCCTTTCGGCATCATATAGATTTTGATCCTTGGACTATCCTCTACTTATCCTCAAATTTTCAAGCAAATCGATCCATTCTGTAAACAGTGCGAAGTTTTGTCATATTTTAAGCTTTATTACTTGGACTATATGAAAGACAGAAAGTGACCAAATCAAAGTTTAAAACCCCCCTTCAAGATCGTGAAGAAATTTTTGTCATTATTTTATGACAAAGCTGTTATTTTTAATAATTAACAATAATTAATACTAATTTTTAGTTGAGTTAATTCAGTATTAAGTATTAAGCCTTGAACTTTTGAACCTATTTTGGCATTTTTCAAATTTTAAATCGCGTATAACTCGACAACAGTCAAGTTAGAGAAAAATGACAAGAAACCTTTTTTGCTCAGAACGACCCAAGTTATCAAAAAAAAATTTGATGGAAATGAAATAGTTATTTTCCTAACTAGTGCGGAAAGTGATACTTTCACGCACGAGACTGCCGTTGACCCGACGACGCGATAGCGGAGTTCGGGCAAGCAGTCGAGTTCGGGGAAGACACTTTCCGCATGCGTTAGGAACAATATTTTTTCTACGGCCGTAAGTTTGGAAAAAAGCCACAAAAAATAGAGTTATATCAATTTTTATTTAGAAGTGAAAATACACAAATTAATTCTTTGACAAGGTTGTCAAAACCAAACTTTGAATATAATGGGTTACCACGACGACGATATTGGTTTTACGACGATGATTCAAAACCATTGTAATTGTCTACTGATCTGACTTTTAAATATTATGTCAAAACAATTTTATTTCATCGAATTATCAGTAGTAATTGCACAAGAGCTCTGAAATTATTGAATTTTTCCCGAGTGACACTTTGACAGTTTTAATATCACGAGCCGAAGGCGAGTGAAATTATGTCAAAGTGTCACGAGAGCAAAAATTCTATATTAATTTCAGAGATCGAGTGCAATGTGTTGCGATTATTTCATGAATAAATCTGTTCAACACCAAAATTTCATTGTAATTTATTTATGTAAGTACCATTAAACACACAGTTTTTATAAATATTTGACGATTGAAAGTCAATCCTTTTATAATTTTTAAAACATTAATTGTCATTAATGTCACTGAATATATTTTTTCGTGGCAACGAAGGGCATCTGACGTAATATACTTAACGACGGGAGATTATCAAAAATTATCGATTTAATTCAGATTTTTGTAGCTTTCTATTGGTCAGAATCTCCTATGAATGAAATAATCGCGCTAATTTCATTAAAACATGAACACAATAAGATAAATTTGAAATAAATTAGTAAATAATATCTAAATATTAGTTTATTGCATGTATTATAATATATTATAATGCCATATTACAAGGTATTTTACTTTCCCGCACGCTGTACGGGAAAATTTACTTTCACGCACGCCGTGCGGGAAAGTGCAACTTTCGGAAACGAAATGCGTGCGTGAAAGTGGCTCTTTTAGCACGGCCGTAGAAAAAAAATATTTTTGTGAATTTGTTGAAAAAAACTGTTTAAACAATATTTCGACTACGGCATCGCCTGGCACCCTGTGGATTTGTCATAAGGACCTCTTTTTGAGTACGTTTGTGCAAAAAAATTGAATCGTAATGATTTCGCTAACGGGAGCGACGGTACAGCTCCGTATATTTACCCTTATACTGTCTTGCCCTATTCAAGTACTATTATTTGATACCTTATTCTTTTTCTGTATCTTCTATAATAACGGAGAAGATGTGATTACGTACGGACAGACAGACTGACGTGGATAATTGAAAGTTTTCACTATTTTTTATGGTGAAACCGTTATAATGTAGAATGGGTGAAAATGGAATACTCATTCAGCGAAATAAAATGATAATGGGCTAAATATATCCTGCAATTCCAATGAATTAAATGACATTGGTGATAATAATTTTACATAATTTAACAAAGTCTAGCACTCCACTGACGTCTAAAATTCTAAGAAATGATTGGCATTTATCAATTAGAAACTAATGAATAAAAGACTAATATAAAATGATAGTGGACTTATCCATAATATGTTTGTTTACATTATTTAACTTATAAACACAAACAAGTGAATTTTTAATTGCCCAAGCCTAATCTATTTTATATTAAGTTCTTAATAAGTTCATGTGATTGTTCAATATTAGTTTTCTGTAGTTTAGCAACTAAAATGGGGAGTGACATAAAGGCGTTAAAAACAGCTTTGCGGAAAGAGATCGAAGGAAAATTAGGACAACTTACTCCACAAGAAAGACAGAGACAATCCCAAATAGTAAAGGAAAAGGTAAGTATTATATTTTTATAAGATAATAATGGTAGGGGAGCCCAAGCGGGGATTTTTGCAGTTACTTGAACGCGTCAGAAAAGCAGTTGGGAGAAACCTTGTACCGTGTAAATTTACCCCTATCATATATGGATTCTTAATACAGAAGAGTTCGTTAAAGGGGGTCCGAGAAAAAATCTATCCTTAGAAAAACTCGAAATCGTCAGATTAAGATAAGGTAAGTTAAGTACATACAAATAGGCCAGGAACCGAAGCTTTTTACCTCGCAATTTTTACAGAATGGATTAAATTGCTTGAAAATTTGAGAATAAGTAGGGGATAGTCCAAGGATCAAAATCTATATCATGCCAAAAGGCGATTTTACCATGGGGGTGGTTGCCACCCCATCTCGGGGGTGGAAATTTTTTATCATATTTTGATCGCAATGGTTGATAAAAACATTCATTCTAAGCAAAAAATGTTCTATACATTTTTTTGATAAAATTAATAGTTTTCGATTTATTCGCTATCGAAAGTGCGAATTCGCTTATATAAAATTAATAGTTTTGTATAGAAAAAATCAATGTTTTTCGATATATGTACTCATTTACGATTTACTCAATTATTACCTTAGAAAAATTTTTTTCAAACCAAATTCTCGGGAATTAAATAACCTACAATTTTATATTGAAACATTTTTTCGTATCTCTGATGCTAATCTTTCTATTCTGAAGAAAATGGCATTTTTTACCAAATTACACAAATTCGTTATTCGCTTTTACCTCCAGTTTTTAAAAAACTAACCATTCTAAGCCAGTCAAACTTCTAGAATATATTAATATAACAGGTAAATAAGAATGGATAGGGCCAATGGCTAAAAACACAGCTAACTTACATTATAATGCTTCCAATTTGATTTCTCCTTTTTTTTTCAAAAAAATATATTGATTTTTAACCGTAACTTTTTTTATTTTTTATAGTAGAAAGTTTGATAAAACATAATTTTGTAGGATTTTACAAGATCTATAAGTCTATTAATATTAAATCTTTTTAAAATCCTCAGTCGCAAAAAGAGGTGACTTTGAAAGGGTTGGCAAAGGTGGTTTTTGCATGTTATTATAAGTTTTAATTGTCAATAACTCACTCAATTTTTGCCGTAAAAAATTTTTGCAAACCAGATTCTTGGGATTTAAATAAGCTACAATTTCATAATTAAACATTTTTTCGTATCTCTAATGCTAATCTTGCTATTCTGAAGAAAAAGCCATTTTTTTCAAACTACAAAAATTTGTTATTCGCTTTTAACTCCATTTTTTTAAAAACTAATCATTCTATGCCTGTCATACTTTTAAAACCTATTAATAATATTTAAATAAAAATGACCAAATAAGGTTAATGATTACTTTTAATTAGGTGGTGATTAGGGGGTTTCTTGCGATCACTTTTTCGCTGAAAAAAATGAGGACTGTCATTCTTTTCATTATAAGTCACTTAATTTTTAAGCTAGAGACTTTTTTTATTTCTAGAGATAGATATTTTTAAGTACTTTAAATTAGTTTGAATAAGTTGTAATCGAAAAATGCATAGTTTTCCCGTCTTTTGACTTTGGAACTACAATATTTAGCATTTGACGAAGAAGAGCCAACATACAATAAAGTATAGCTCGATTACTATTGGTCTTAAAGAAAATTAAAAAAAAGGGTTTTGTTTATTTTTTCAAAAGGTACATTTTGGTAAGTAAAGTTGTTTTGATCAAACGAAAACTTTTGGAGTTATTAGCAGAAATCTTCTTAAAAACACTGATTTTTCGATATAAAACTAACACTTTCGATAGCGAATAAATCGAAAACTATCAATTTTATCAAAAAATGTATAGAACATTTTTTGCTCAAAATGAACTTTTTACCAACTTTTGCGATTAAAATATAATAAAAAATTTCCACCCCCGTGATGGGGTGGCAACCACCCCCATGGTAAAAGCGCCTTTCGGCATGATATCGATTTTGATCCTTGGACTATCCACTACTTATTCTCAAATTTTCAAGCAAATCGATCCATTCTGTAAAAATTGCGAGGTTTTGTCCTATTTTAAGCTTCATTACTTGGACTAAAAACAGTGCATAATAATTAAAAAATCTGACGATTTCAGCGGGGCGCAAGAAAATGGGCGAAACACAAAGTTTCACAAAAAAAAGCAAATATTTTCGTAAAAATAAGTAACTTTTATTCGAGACGTTTTTTCGAATTATGCATAGATGACGCTATAATCGGACAAAGCGATTGTTGGAAATGGATAATTAAATTAAAAAATGGAAAGTCCCCACTAAAATGGAAAACTTAATTTAACTATTTTTGGTTTTAGGACCTAATCTTCACAACCCAATAGGTCCCCATAATGCTCGAGTAACTGCAAATTTAGTATACTTGCCGCCCCGACTATAAGTAGTTGTACCAATATTTCAAAACTTAATTTTAAGTTTCGGACAGGCAGGCGCGTTAAAAAAATACGGCTATTTTATTAAGACAAAATATGAAATACATGACAAAAAACACGAAAGTATTATTTTTTTGGTAATAATTTCGTCTGCAACAAATAATTCCATCTTGTTCTATTAATTGAAATTTGCATTATGTTTGTTCCACCTTTTTATGACTTGGGGCCTGTTTCATAAAAGTGACAATTCCTGTCGGTGCCAATAAAGACTTTTGACAAGATTGTGTTTCATAAAGTATCAAGAGTAGATTATCAGTGACAAGTGACAAGTGATAAGCCTTATCAAGTTTGTTTTACAATAATTGTGGGTAGGTTTTGTTTCATAAAAAATAAATAAATGAAAGGTTGACATTTTTTCCTAGCATTTATTACAGTAACTCAATATCCTGTCACTGTCCTATTTTCTCATAAGAAATGTGGTAGTACTAGGGTGACCAAACGTCCCGTAAAAACGGGATTGTCCCGTTTTTTAACAATTTGTCCCGGGGTCCCGAAAAAGTCTCTCGGGACGCCTAAATGTCCCGTATTTGCGTTGGGTTGATTTTATGTATGTGACTTTATTTTCTCTCTTTAATTTTTCTTCAATTTCGGAATTTGTTTTCATTCTTATTTCTCCCTCTCTTGTTACATTGTGGCCCAGTATTGTTCTCATTATTTTTATTTCAAATTTCATAAAGCTATCTTCCTCTTTCTTGTTCATCATCATTATTTCCATCTTATATCAATAGATCTTATTGGTCTTATATAGACTTCATAATATACTAAGAATCTTGCTTCTCAGCAGATTTCTATCAATTCCATCTGTTTTCTGCCTTTCAGGATTGTTTCCTCTGTTCTTTTTTTCCGGGTTTTAGAGGTGGATACAGTTTCAAATTTATGGTTCTGTGTTATTAGATATTTCTGAGTTGTTGTGTTATCCTTCCCTGTCGTCATGTATTTTGTTTTGTGCTGGTTTATCTCTAGTCCTATTCTCTTCGCTTCCTTATCTAATTTTCCAACTGTTTTTATAAGTGTTATTTTTTATTTGAAGTTGATCCGTAATAATGTTTTTGTTTGCAAAGTTTGTCTTCCTTATGATTACTATCAGATTAAATAGTGTCGGGGAGATATAATCACCTTGTTTCACGCCTTTGTTTACATTGATATCCTTAGAAGTTATTCCGTTGAAACTGACCCTTGCTCTGGTGTTCTTTAGGCCCACTGTTAGCATATGTCTTAATTTCTCTGGGATTCCAACACTCTGTAGCTCCTCCATCATTTCCCTCCAATTGATTGTATAAAAAGCGTTTTTAAAATCTACGAATACATATTAGGTAAGTGCATTTCTCTGTTGTACTCTTTCAATTTTTAAATTATTTGCTCCACTGTATGTATTCAATTAATAGTCGGCCTCCCTGGTCTGAATCCGTTCTGTTATTCTCGTAATATTAAGCATTCACTTCTCCCGATCTTGTTTATACAGGGTGAGTCATGAGGAACTGTACATACTCCTACCTCGTATAGAGGCTCCTATGGGGAATAACAAATGACCATTAAAAAATGTCTGCTCCCATTGTTTAATAATATACAGGGCGAGTTTCGCATTTTGACAGAAATTTGTATTCACCATAATTTTTGAACGGCCAGATCGATGTGTCTCTTATTTTGGTCAATCGTTACACTATTACCACCTTATCAACTGATTTATTCAAACTAGAATAAAATCAGGTCCGGCTTCAAAAAAATTAGTTCGTTTGGGCCTTAAAAAAAATTTCACCCTGTATACGCTTTTTGAAAACTATATTATGAATTTTAAAAATTAGACAAATAATCAATTAAAATGACATATTTATTTTTTCCCCACACGATTACTTAATTTTTTATAAAATAATCAAATTTGACTATGAATTAAAAGTTTGGTAAAGTGAACCATACATTAAAAAAAAATAACTTTTTGAACAAATATTTAATTTATGTTACCACCCAATCAACTGATTTATACAAACTAGAAAAAATCAGGCCCGGATTTAAAAAATTAGTTCATTTTAGTCTTAGAAACAATTTCACCCTGTATACGCTTTTTGAAAACTCTAATATGAATTTTACAAATTAGACAAATAATTAAAAGTTTGGTGAAAGAAAAATGGCGTATTTATTTTTTTCCCCACACGATTACTTATTTTTTTATTAAAAAATCAAATTTGTTAAAATCGGAATTTTACCATAAAAATAAAAAAAAGTAAACAACGTTTTTCTTAAAATTAAAAGCTTCACCATTTTTTTTCTATACCACGTCTAGATCTAAAACCCATGACACTTCTCTTTGGACTCTATAGTTTAGAGACGTGATCAAAGTCTCTAACATAGGCGTGATCAAATAGATTTTTAAATTTTTTCACTTAATTTTTGCGATTTAACTTTGCAATTAACAAATCTGCACCTTTCATTTTTAAAAATTCATAACTTTTATGAGAAGAAGACTGAAAGTCTACAACAATAATTTTCATAGTCTTCACAATGATAAGAGATATGTGCTGTAAAAATTTCAGAAAAAAAATATTAAACAGAGTTGTAGCGTGATTTCATTTTTTTTTCATTTTTAGGTTAAAATACCGATTTTGACATATTTGATTTTTTAATAAAAAATTAAGTAATCCTGTGGGGAAAAAAATAGATATGCCATTTTAATTGTCTATTTGTCTAATTTCTAAAATTCATATTAGACATTTCAGAAAGCGTATACAGGGTGAAATTTTTTCTAAGACCAAAACGAAATAATTTTTTATATCCGAGCCTGATTTTTTCTAGTTTGATTAAATCAAGTGATTGGGTAGTAATATAAATTAAATATTTGTTAAAAAAAAATTAATTTTTGTAATAAAAGTTATTTTTTTTAAATCTATGGTTCACTTTACCAAACTTTTAATTCATAGTCAAATTTGATTTTTTTATAAAAAATTAAGTAATCGTGTGGGGAAAAAATAGATATGTCATTTTAATTGCTTATTTGTCTAATTTGTAAAATTCATATTATAGTTTTCAAAAAGCGTATACATGGTGAAATTTTTTCTAAGACCCAAACGAATTAATTTTTTTGAAGCCGGACCTGATTTTTTTCAAGTTTGAATAAATCAGTTGATTAGGTGGTAATAGTATAACGATTGACCAAAATAAGAGACACATCGATCTGACCGTTCAACAATTATGACGAATACAAATTTCTGTCAAAATGCGAAACTCGCCCTGTATATTATTAAACAATGGGAGCAGACACTTTTTAATGGTCATTTGTTATTCCCCATAGGAGCCTCTATCCGAGGTAGGAGTATGTACAGTTCCTCATGACTCACCCTGTATATAGGTTCCAATTGTTCCAATTGTCTGGTAGTCTGTTTTGTCCATATTTGTTGTATTAGCTGGTTTATTTCTTTATGTAATTCTCTTCGTTCGTATTTTATTAATTCTACTTCTACTTCATCTTCTCCTGCTACTTTTCCTTTTCCTAGATTTTTAATATTTGTTTTTGTACTTCTTCTGTATAAATTTCTACATCGTCGTTATCTTGTACGGCCTTACTTATTCATCGCAGTGTGTTTTCTTCATACTGAATAGCATTTTTCGTAATATTCTTTCCATATTCTGCTGATCTGTTTGTCTTCAAATACGGTTTCTCCCTTTTGGTTTCATTCCTTTTGTTTTAATGCTGGGGATATTTTTTGTTGCTCTGACTTTTTTGTAAAATTGTTTTGTTTTATGGTTTTCTGTCTTTTCCAATATCCTCCAGCTAAACCAGTCATTTTTCTTCATTTTACTTGTTGAGTTGGCTGTTTCCCGCTATTTTGTATTCTTCTCTATTTATTCTGACGGGTTGTTGATCCATGTCATTCTGGCGGAGTTTTTTTGTGATCTGTCTGTTTCGCAGTCTTGATCGTACGTAAATTACATATTCAAAGGTAAATTGAAAAGGATTTATAGGTCCCAAATTAGCTAAAAGACCATGTTTCAATCGCCCCTCCCTCTTTGGGTATCGCCTTAAACCTTTCTTGGCCGAGGCGCACTTAGGAGGTGTTTGCGGTTTAAACCCCCTTTCCCCCAGGTCATTTGAAACATATATAAAGAACAGTACGAAAATGTTACTTGTCTTTCACAAACAATACAAAAAAAATTCGATGACCAAGCCAACCACCCCAGAGAAAAACTCTAGGTGCGCTAATGTTCCTTGGATGTGTCCCGTTTTTTCAGATTTATGATTTGGTCACCCTAGGTAGTACGGCATGGACGACAAGACGTGTATTTCGTCAGAGAGTAAATTTTAATTTGAATGCATTGATGGAGTTAATGAAGTTTTCCGAATAAATTCTATAAAAATAGAGGAAATAATAGCAGGAACAATTACAAATTGCTCTGCATTGGTTTGGAAATGGTAGACAATACCATGGAATAGGAGACATGCATGGCATATTCAAAGCCATGGTTTGCAGCAGGATCGCATTAGGTCAATTGACGTCCTAGGCAATTGTTTAGTAGCCACCCTTCAAACATGTACCTTGCATTTTTTATATACAAATATTTTTTTGTACTGTATATTTGCCGCCCTCTCATAATTTGTCGCCCTAGGCAACTGCCTAGAATATTGCCTGCAATGTATTGGCCATGTAATTATAAACCCAACGGCGGATCTAGCAACCTTGCAAGGTGGGGGCAATAAAATAAAAAATTTCTCGTCACTGGCGTACGCAGAATTCTTTTTCGGGATGGGCTGTTATTTTCTTCTTCCTGTACCATATCCTTTCAGAGAGGTGGTTACTGTCATAGCTATCTTAATACTGCCACCTTAACCAACCATGAAGTTCTTCTTAGTCCTGCAGTGCGTTTGCCTGCTATTCTCACTTGCATAATATTTTGTAGCAACCTATATTTGGGACCTCTCATTACATGTCAGAAATACTCCAACTTCCTCTTCTTGATGCTTTTTATAATCGCAGTAGTCTTGCTGAGAGGTTCTAGTATTGTGGATTTTTGAATCCTCCTCTCATCATCATCATCATCTTGGTGCTACAGCCCCTAGAGGGCCTCGACCTGCTCAAGCTTTCTACGCCATTCTGTTCTTCTCCTATCAAGAAACTCTTAAAATTCTTCTATAGCACCACATCTCATGAACCTCAAGGCGATTTAGATCGATTTTATTCACAGTCCAAGACTCGACACCACACAGTAAGCCCGACAGTGGCGACGCGTGATTTTTTCTGAAGTATTACCAAAACCAGATGCAAAAAATCTTATTTAAAAAAAATGAAGATATGGCTAAATGTATATATACACTCACCGGCACAAAATTCCGCCACTCAAAATTTTTGATTAAGTTTGACAATCTATAACTTTATTATTTGTACTTCGATTTTAAAGATTCTTGCACGAGTTTGTAGGTGCATGTATTGATGTCAATTGCTATTATTCCGGTAACAAAATTTTTTTGCTTAGATGGCATTATACGGGGGTGAATGTAAGCGTTGTTTTTTCTCCTAACTTTAAAAAATTCTGTGGAAAAATTGGAGAGCTGATTTTGTTTCATACTCCTTTTGTATTATCCTGGAGGTATCACTAAGGTCTTGTTTTTTGAATTATCTGAATATCTCTTTTCTTGTAAGAGCTGTAATTAAAAACACGGCTTTGAAGGTTTATTTAATTAAAAATATCAAACGCACTAAAATTAACAAAACAAAACAAATTTAACAACAAAACAAAACAATTCAATAGCGGTTATGTCCACCTCTTGCAGCAACCAACGACTGCTCGCAATCTGTTTAGCATCTAATAAAGATGTGTTTTCCTTGCCTGGGGAATAGCCCGATATTCCTCTACCAGGGACATAACTGTACCAAATTTTCTGGAGGCCTAGGATGACGGCTTTTTATTCATCCCATAAATATGATTGAGATCTGGGCTGTATGCGGGCCATTCTAATCTTATCAATCCAACCTCAATTGTATGAGTCAATCAGTGTTTTTATTTACAAAAAATGGTACAGCTCTTACAAGAAAAAAGATATTCGGAGAATTCAAAAAACAACATGTTGGTGATGTCTCCGGGAAAATATGACAAGACTATGAAACAAAATCAGCTATTCCATTTTTCCACAGAATTTTTTAAAATTAGGAGAAAATACAACGCTTCCATTCACCCCTGTACAATGACATGCAAGCAAAATTTTTGTTACCGGAATAATACCAAACAATATGAATACATGTACCTACAAACTGGTGCAATAATCTTGAAAGTCGGAGCACAAATAATAAAATTATAAATTGTCAAACTTACTCAAAAATTTTGGGGAGCGGAATTTTGTGCCGGTGAGTGTAGCTTCAATAATATCATTTTGTATATCACTTGAAACTCTCGAAAAAACAGATGTTTCTAGATGTTGACAAAATTTTTGATCTTTTTTGGCAATTAATGTTAACAATTCCCTATAATTGCCTCGATTGTCAGAGTCGTCGCACTCAAAATGACCACGAAACGCTAGTTCTTGTTTGGCCCAAAAACATACAGTATCTATTATAAGTGTGCTAAGGATATACCTATCTATTTTTTTGACAAACTCATTATGTTTAGCAATATTTGCTTTAAAAGCTTGGTTAAGAGAACTTTTGATTTTTGTTTTGCCAAACTGAATCAAATTGGGTATACATCTTACATGTAGGTAACGGAGAAATTTCATGTCTCCTTTTTGAAAATCTAACACTATTTAAATCGTGAACCTGGTCCACCCATTTTTCTGTAGAAACCAGAAGACATGGCCAACAATACAGTATATTTTTCTTGCAATCATAATATAACCAATGATTTTCACTGTACCAACTAAATTTCAAATATCGAACTACTTTTGTTGATTCCTTTTTTAAATTGTAGGTCTTTCATTTATATTTTAATAGGTCTTTCATTTTTGATCTCATTTTTTTCTTCAAAATTATACAAGGAGAATTACTTTTTATAGGTACTGTCACCAATTTTAAATCTGGTAACAGCGCTACTGATACACAGCGCGCTTATGCCGTCGCTTCTTCAAAATTTTCAGTCACTAGCCGGCCCCGAGCGCCAGCGTGGGTATATAACCATTGTAACCAGAAATGAGTCTGGTTACAGAGTATAATAAAGTGCAACTGAGTCACATAAATTCGCCAATATTTTCGTGTCTGCCAGTAGTTGGCTATTTACTGAGTTAGGTACTATTACCACATAATATAATAATATATTTCTATTGGTAAAAATATTGGTAAATAGAATTATTCATCATCATAAAATATTTATTTGCAAGATTTTTAACTGTTACCAATGGTAACAGTGGTTACATGGACGCTTCGCCAGTGAAGCCCGAGAAACGTAGGTGGATCCTTAATGCCAATTTTAAGTCTCTGTTACATGATACTTTATACACCCTTCAAAATGTGGCTCTTATTAGGGCTCTTTGTTTTAGAATCACAATTTTAGAAAATAAGATAGTTTTTGTCCTTCAAAGTTTATTAAAAGTAACGAAAATAAATAATTTTCCTACGGCGTGATGCTGTACGCAGCCTACACAGCGTCTATTGGAGACCACCGGCTTACTTTATTGCAGTCAACAATACAAACCTTTCTAAAAAACAAATAACCATAACATAGCAGCGGCAATTACTATTTTTATCTGGTCTCTGGCATTGAATCGATGTTAATAAACAGATTTATTGTGGAAATTTTTCATTTGTTATGTTCCAAAGACTTTTAATAATTTTCGATTCCAAGGAATTCTGCCATATTTTTCAGTATGTTGCAGTTATTCAGTTATCAACAGGATACAAAACTCACTATTTTTTTTCAACCTTAATCTCTTTCTTAAAAAAAAAAGTGTCAGTAGACACCAGGCGATGTCTCAAGGAGGGGGCAATTGACTCCATTGACCCCCCCCCCCCTTGGATCCGCGCCTGTATAAACCCCACTCGCGACACCCATGTATTGCTAATTATCGCATTATATTTTAGTTAGTTTACAGGTAAAAGAATTAACCAGTTGTATTTGATATGTAGTCAAATAAAGATTTGTTTTGGGTTTATCCAAGTGTTTTTGTACCAAATATTTCATGGCGACGGAATAAAAACGTTTTTAAAGTGTGTATAAGTGAATACACAATGTCGAAAGACGGGAAATTAGAGTTATCGTTAAATTTGGAATTTAATCCCAGAATTTGTGAATGGAATGTGTTTATAAAAAGACTAGAACAATATTTCATCGCTAGAGAAATTACAGATGTTAATATTAAAAGAGCTATTTTGTAATATAGCATTTCAGAAGAAGCTTATATCTTGTTATCCGACTTGTCCGTGCCTAAAAAACCTGAAGAATGTGAATTTAATGTCATTGTAAAAAGCCTAGATAGCTACTATAACAAAACTTGTTTAGTGTGGGTAGAAAGGGCAAAGTTTTATGGTGCTTCGAAAACAAAAAGTAAAAGTGTACAAGATTGGAGTGTACGTTTAAAAAAAACTAGCCGGTACTTGTGAATTTGGAAATAATTTGGAAACGAAATTAACAGATATGTTTATTTCAAAATATAATGATGGAAAAGTAAAGAATACGCTATTTGCACTGAAGTCAGATATCACATTTAATAAAGCTATGGAAACAGCACATATTGAAGAAGCAGCAATAGCTGGCATTAACGAAGTAGATAGCAGAAGTGTGGTGAAAATGGAACCAGTAGAAGAAAGAGAGGTGTGTCAAATAACGAGTGGAAGTTGCAGTAAGGAAATATTGCAAGTATCACAGCGTGGGGATGGCAGAGCACATCAACAAGAACGGCGATTTTACAATTTAGAAGACCAAAAATAATCATTTTTGTCAAGAATTTTTTTCTCAGAACCTTTAATAAAAATGAACATAAAACTTTTTGCATATTAATATCTAACTATTAGAGAGTACAAAAAATATATCTTTGTTCATTTATGCACGTACACTAATATTGTAAAGGGCGCAAAAGTCGAGGCCTCGAAAAATGATGGCGGACAGTTAATCTCAGGATTGGGATATCTGAAACAAAAAAATCGTACTGCATTTGAAAGAGGAAGGTTTCTTACGTGACAATTTACCACAATTTGACCAAAAAATAAAAAATAAATATTTTTTAACCATGAAAAACTGAAGAAAAACGGTCGATTTTTTCACAAAATTTTTTCAAATTTCCATAAAATCTTTTTTTTGCATAATTTTTCACTAATGGTGGTAAATTATCATGTAAGAAACCTTCCTTTGTCAACTGCCGTACAATTTTTTTGTTTCAGATATCCCAATCCTGAGATTAACTGTCCGCCATCGAAACTACTTTTTTTCGAGGTCTCGACTTTGGCGCCCTCTACAATATTAGTGTACATGCATAAATGAAAAAAGATATATTTTTTGTATTCTCTAAGAGTTAGATATTAATATGTAAACAGTTTTATATTCATTTTTAATAAAGGTTCTGAGAAAAAAAATCTTTAAAAAATGCTTATTTTTGGTCTTCTAAAGTGTACTAGTACCTTAAGAAGACTAGACCTTCAACTTCAGGGATGCAGAGACATAATTCGGATTTTAATCGTGATGAGTTCAGTGGTAGTGTTCAAAAGTGTTTCAGGTGTGCTAAAAGACATCCGCCTTCAGAATGTCCCTATAAGAATTATATCTGCAATTTATGTAACGTCCGAGGACACTTAAAACGGGTATGTAGAAATAGATTTTTAAATTTATTGGAAGAAGGAACTGAATCATCTGTATTATGTATATATATATCCGCCAATCGATCCGCCAATTTATATTGATATTAATATTAAAGGTAAAATGTTTAAATTTGAATTAGATTCGGACGCCGCGGTCTCTGTCCTACCTTTTAGTATATATAACAAATATTTTAATACACAACCATTATCTCAAGTTAATGTATCGTTAGTTAATTTTTCGGGAGGCAAGGTTCATCCTAAGGGCAAAATTAACTTACCAGTAACTTTTTCAAAACAAACAAATAATTTGGATTTTTATGTTATGCATCGAGAAACTCCAGCCTTGCTAGGTATAAATTTTATTAGGTGTTATAATATGGGATTCAGGGAACTAAATTTTATTGAAGCAGATAAAAATAATGAAATAATCGGGTGGTTAATGAAAGATTTTCCACTGTAGTTTCTGACAAATTGGGCACATTTAATAAATTTCAGTTAAAATTTAATATTAAACCAGATGCCAGACCTAAATTTTTTAAACAGAGAGTGGTTCCTTTTTCTTTAAGAAACAAGGTAGAGATGGAATTAGATAAAATGGTCCAGGAGGGCATTATATCTGCAGTTGAATTTTCGGAATGGGGAACACCCATAGTGCCGATTTTAAAAAATGATGGAGGTGTTAGGATTTGTGGCGATTTCAAAATAATTATCAATCCTTTAATCGAAGCGGATAAATATTCGTTACCCCGGATCGATGATTTATTTGCTAAATTACAGGATGGTCAAGAGTTTTCTAAAATTGACCTGAGTCAAGCTTATCAGCAAGTTGGGATTCTTCCAGATTTTCGGAAATATACGGTTATTAGTACTCATAAGGGATTATTTGCATTTAATCGTCTACCGTACGGAGTTGTATCAGGTCCATCCCAGTTCCAACGTATTATGGAACAAATATTTCTCAATATGCCAAGTATATCTATTTTTTTAGATGATATTCTAATTACAGGAAGGAATAGGGAAGAACACACTAAGAATTTGTGTAAAGTTTTAGCGATTTTACAAGAATGTGGTCTTACAGTGAAAAAGGAAAAATGTACGTTTTTCGCGGAATCAGTATCTTATCTTGGATTTATAATTGATAAAAGGGGCTTGCATAAAAGTCAAGATAAAATTCGGGCTATTGAGGAAATCCTAGAACCTACGAATGTGGCACAACTAAAATCGTTTTTGGAAAGTACAAATTATTATAATCGATTCATTCCAAATCTCCAAAACATTGTTCATTGTTTATATAAGCTTTTAAAATAAAATGTAGTTTGGCACTGGGATGAAGAATGTCAATTAGCTTTTGACACTATTAAACAAATGTTAGCTTCAGATCTAGTATTAGTTCATTACGACCCAAACTTAGAATTAAATTTGACGGTTGATAGTTCAGATTATGGGATCGGAGCCGTTCTCTCGCATAGTTTGAAAGATTGTAGCGAGAAACCAATCTATTTTGCTAGTAGAACGCTCAGCGATACCGAAAAGGCTTATTCGACTCTAGATAAAGAAGCAACGGCTATAGTGTGGGGAATCAAACGTTTCTACCAATTTTTATATGGGAATGAGTTTATTCACAGATAACAAGGCGTTAGTATCCATTTTTGGCCCTAAAAATGGGATACCGGTTATGGCGGCCAATAGATTGCAGCGATATGCAGTATTTTTAAGTGGTTTGAATTTTAATATAAAGCATGTATCGACACAAAAAAATGTAGCAGACTTTTTAAGTAGATTGCCTTCAAATAAGTCGATAAGGCTAGATTCTTCTAAGTTTAATATAGAGGAAACTGTTAATTTAAATTATATAGCAGAAAGCGAAGAAATTCCTATTAATGTGAGTGATTTAAGGAAAGAAACAGAATTAGATCCGATTTTGTCTCGTGTAACTAAATATGTTAGGGCCAAATGGCCCACAAATGTTGAATTAGAAATTAAACCCTATTTCCTTAAACGAAATGAAATATCCATTGAAGATGACGTCTTATTGTGGGGACAAAGAGTAATTGTTCCTAGTAAACTACGAAATAAATTACTGAATGAGTTGCATTCAGCTCACTTTGGTATAGTTAAGATGAAATTATTAGCTAGGTCTTATATTTGGTGGCCATCATTAAATACAGAAATTGAAGTTCTCAGCAAGAACTGCATTCCTTGCCAGCACATGCAGGCAGATCCTCCTAAGGTTCCCTTACAAGGTTGGAGCATTCCTCATAATGTTTGGTCACGCGTGCATATAGATTTTGCCGAAACACGAAAAATTCATTTTCTTATAATTTTGGATGCTTTTTTTAAATGGGTAGAAGTTTGTCCAATGTCTTCAACCACCTCAATGGCTACGATTGCTAAACTTAGGGAGTGTTTTGCTCGTTATGGTTTACCGGAAGTACTTGTCAGCGATAACGGCCCGCAGCTAACATCGCAAGAATTTAAACATTTTACTTTAATTATTGGTATTAAACATATAACAATACCTCCTTTTTCAGCACATTGCAACGGTGCTGCTGAAAATAGCGTTAAAACAGTCAAGCATTTTTGTTAAAAGATATTGATCAAAGAAATATTAATTTATCATTGTCTAAATTTTTATTAACATATAGGAACACAGTGCACCTGTCCACAGGTACTTCTCCCGCTAAGATATTTTTTGGAAGGGCTTTGCGAACGTGTCTAGATTTAATTAAACCTGATGATTTACAAAACCAACAATCAAACCCAGTTGATTTAACACAAATTAGACGTAACTTGATGCAAGCGCAAGAAAATAATAAGAAATATTATAGGGGGAGGAGACAGGTAGAGTTTGTAGTGGGGGATATCGTTTTAGTTAAAGATTATAGAAACACCAAGGTGTCGTGGTGCAAAGCAAAGATTTTACGAATTTTAGGTAGAAGAGCATATTTGGTAAATCCGTTAGGTAGTAAACTTACGTGGAAAAGACACTGTAATCAAATTAAAATAATTTTTAATAGTAATTTAGAAGGTATTACATTTGCGAAGACGATGCACGATAGTTCAGAGGAAAATAATATTCAAAATAACGAGGAAAATGTTATCCAAACCGCTACAAACTCAACAGGAAATCTAGGTGGGGAGCCTCAGCTAGACTCTCAAAATGATAGTGATGTTATCCAAGAGTCAGGTATCCCACATAGACGTCCAATAAGATCTAGAAAAGAACCAAAACGTTTTGGATTCGAAATATAGTAGTTAGAAATTTAGTTTTGTTGTGTTCCTAAATTTAGTTATAAGTAGGATTTTAGGGTGGGGTGATGTAATGTATTGGCCATGTAATTATAAACCCCACTCGCGACGCTCATGTATTGCTAATTATCGCATTATATTTTAGTTAGTTTACAGGTAAAAGAATTAACCAGTTGGATTTGATATGTAGTCAAATAAAGATTTGCTTTGGGTTTATCCAAGTGTTTTTGTACCAAATATTTCATTGCCTAATGGATAAAGCGGCTCTGGTTTGCAGATATGTAAAAGCTGGAGTGAACGCTATAAATGATCAGGGCCCCCGCTACCATATGTGCAAAGTGTGCGATGCACACGGTCGCCATCCTTTAGAGGCGCCAAAACCCAGGGTAAAAAATTGTAAAATATTTGAAAAAAAAACAAACAAAAAAAACAAAAATTAATTTTAAAACAAAAGTTGAGAAAGTAAATAGGATTACGTATAAATAGAAGAAAAACATGAGAAAAACAGAATACTTCGTCCATATAATAATTAGAGGACCTATATTCCATCTACTTCTTATAATACAAGAGAAAGTGGAGGGAAAGAGATGGATTGGTCGAAATTAACTTTTATGGTTGTGAAATATTAGATAAAGAAGACGAATGTATAATAAATACACACAAAATTTTATTAGTAGGTATATCATCCAGTTACTACCGATTCCTATATTCAAGACCATGTCGGAAGTCATTCATTTTAATTTATTTTGTTATGATTTTATTATGTTTGTTTCATTTTGATATTTTAGTCTACAAATAATGTCCATTTACTCACGGTTTTTGCTGTGATTTTTAAAGAACCGCTTGCATTGACATGAAATACACATTGGCATACACATAATACACATAACTAACAAGTCAAAGAAAAAAAAGTGATATTGTGATGATGTGTGCTTTTGCACTGGGGGTGGCTTCCACTCCTTCTCGGGGGTGAAAAACATACGTTCAAAATAAGCCTGGAATTGGATAAACTGAGTAATTCTAAGGAACTTTGATTCTATAGAATTTTTTCACTAAGTTAATACTTTTCGAGTTATTTGCGAGTGAATATGTTCATTTTTCAACAAAAACCCTCTTTTTATCGTAAAAAAGTAACTATTTTATCGAAAAAAATGCTCTTATCAAAAAAATAGCTTACAAAAATTTAAAAAAATGGCTGGCATATGAAGTCTGTAAACCCAGTAGAAGCACAGTTGTAGCTAATGAAAAGTAGGTTCTTATTCTTCAAATTCCAAATCGAATATTTCAACGTGAAATAACCAAAAAATGAATTTCGGGAAAAGCTCATTAAAACAAGCTTTATATTTGTTCTTTAAAAAAGTTTCTACCATCAAAAGTAAGTAAGTTATGCTCAAAATAAAGTTGGTTCCTTTTTTTTTGGTAAAAGAAATCTTTTGGGCAAAATTTTTTTATCTTGAAAAAAATTGCTTTTTTTAAATAGCTTAAAAATTATTGGTGATACCAAAAATCTCAAGCAGTAAAAAATGTAGGTTTTTCTATTCTGAATATTTTGGATTTTTTGTTTTCCTGTAAAACAAAAATTTGTTAAGATATGGCTGTTCAAAATTTGCATACACCCGTGATTAACGACTCGTTCAAGCCCTTTTAACTAGAACAGCCTTTTTAAAAAAAGCACTTTGAACCGATGAAACTTAAGATCAATATAAACAATACATAAGTACATAACTTGTAGTGAAGTGGTAACGATTAATTTCATTTGAGACGCTAATTAGGGGGGATTTTCACGATTTTTTTTTTATCAAAAAAGGGACCATCATTATTTTTAGCGTAACTTACTTAATTTTGAAGTTAAAAACTTAAAAAAAAAATAATGTTACACTCTCATTTTCTTATAAGCTTTATTTTTGGTAAGAATATTTTGTTCGATAAAATACTTACTGAACTTACTGAAAAAACTCTATAGAATAAAAGTTGCTTTAAATTAGTCATTGTATCCAATTCCTTTTTTTTAACGTTTCTATGTTTTTTTACCACCGAGAAGGGGTGAAAATCACATCCAGGGCAAAAGCACACATCCGCATAATATCACTTTTTTTATTTGACATGTTAGGTATGTGTATGCCAAATTCCATGTCAATGAAAGCAATTCTTTAAAATTCGGAGGTTTTGCAATGTTTTACCGTGAGTGACTGGACTATAAGTATGACTTCTAAAGTTCAGTTTTTTGCTTTATTTCAAGAACCTACCTACCTACCTACCTACCTTCAAAAAATAAATAGAAAAACATGATCCAAAATGCCTTCTTCTTTTTCTTAAGGTGCCTATCCGTTCCGGATGTTGGCGATCAGCATGGCTATCCTAACTTTGCTTGCTGCTATTCTGAATAGTCCGGTTGTCGATGTATTAAACCACTTTCTCAGGTTTTGAAGCCAAGATATTCTTCTTCTCCCAGGTCCTCTCTTTCCAAATACCTTGCCTTGAAGAATGAGTTGCAACAAGCCATATCTCTGATCATTCCTCATAACATAGCCAAGATATTCTAGTTTGCGCTTAAGGGGCGCCAAAATGCCTTAAGGGGTGCCAAAATCCTTTTTTGCACACAGGCGCCAGTTACCCTTACGGGGGCCCTGTAAATGATATATTGTTTCCAAGGGTAGTACGTTTTCCTAACCCATTCTACGTTTCCCAAGGGTTGTTAGAGTGAGACTAAATTTTCTAAATAAAATATCTTACCTCGCTCTAACCGCACGCAAGAATTATTATCTTTCCTAGCTTGCGAGACATAACGTTTTGATATAGTTTTGACGTTTTGATGTTTTGACGTGAGTTTGAAGTTCAATAATTATTACACTTGTCTTGTTAGCCAACACTTGTAGCTTGTAAACTTGTTACTTTTATGAAACAGGCCCCTGTTTGTAGTCTTTGTTGATAAGTTTTCTAATCCTTGTTTCTAACCTTTTCTACCATACAATTGACATTTTTTGCAATATTTTGGTGTTGAAGTGCTTTAAATACATTTAGGTTTTCGTTTATAGATACGTTTATAGATAAGCCACATTTACTTGCACATTTAACAAGAATTTTTGTGGAAACATTTTTCAATTTTAACACTACAAAAATAACTTTATAGACGCTTGTTGTTTATAAAGAGACATTAGTTTATTCACAAATACGACATCAACTTTTTCCTTCAACAGGGGAGTTCGTTAAGTGGGTCCGAAAAAAAATCTATCTTTAGAAAAACTCGAAATTGTCAGACTAAGAGATAAGTTAAGTATGTATGTGCAAAAGAGTGTATATTTCAAAAATCTGACGATTTGAGCGGGCGCGGGCGTAAAGAAATTGACGAGTCAAAAAATTACACAAAAAAGCGCATATTTCGCGAAATTAACGTCACATCGAAGAACTAAAAATACGTGTTCAATATTTTTTAAAAATCTGTCGAATGATACCAAACAAGACCCCCCACTGAGAGAGGTAGGTGGTAAATTTAAAATTTTAAATACGAACCCCGCGATATTTCGCGAAATCAACATGATCTAAAAAGTGCAAAATACACATATTCGATATTTTTGAAAAATCGAAAACTTTTATTCGAGACGTTTTTTTGAATTATGCGTAGATGGCGCTATAATCGGACAAAACGATTGTTGGAAATGGAAAATTAAATTAAAAAATTGAAAGTCCCCCACTTTATGGACAACTTTTTTGGTTTTAGGACCTACTCTTCACAAACCAATAGGCGCATAACGCTCGAGTAACTGCAAATTTAGCATACTTTCCTCCGATACTATAGGCAGTTAAAAATGAATATTTCTATTGACATGTTTGCAATTGCTATTAACATAATATGCAATTTAGTGTCTGTCACTATTTTAGTAAAACTTATTAATCATATTTATGTTTTGTTAATTTTAGTTGTTTGGTCTAGACCAATTTAAAGACGCAAGGAATATATCTATTTATCTTAGTCTTGATACTGAAATAGACACCGAACCAATTGTTAGGAAAATCTTTCAAGACCAAAAACGATGTTTTGTCCCAAGGTAAATATTATTTTCTATAGTGCAAAAGCAAAATCAGTGATTAGTTGTTAGTTAAACGAAGCTGGGTTGAATTAAAGTAAACTTTTATTTAGGTAGTAGTAGATTTAGGGCCCGGAGAGCTCAGGTAGTAGCATATCTGACTTCCACCAGGTATGCCGTGGTTCGAAACCCAGCGCCTTCGAGAACATTTGACATTTTTAAAAATGTCTATAGGCCCCAGGTCGACTTATACACCTGAATAAAAATGAATACTTTGGGTAAAACCAGGAGTAATAATAGGCGGTTGAAGCGTAGCACTGGTCCTGCCACCTTCCTTGTACACCGTAGGCCCTAAATATAGCAGACAACTCTGCTATAATACGAAAGCCGCGGTTAGCGGTACAAAACGGGGACTATTATTATTATATTTTTATTATTTATTTATTTATATAAAGGACCTCGACAATATGGCCATTCGACATGGCCCTCGACAACTATGAACACTACTATTAGGTTAACTAAACTTACAATGAAGTAAACTTCTAGTGTAATTAGAAGAAGAATAAAAAACCGCTAAACGCCATAAAAATGAGTGGCGCATAAAATATTCCAGCTACAAAAGAGCTGATATGAATATTACGTGACGCAAAAATGTATTTTCATTGTGATGGAAAATAAAATTCTAGTTTTATTTTGAAAGATGTTTCCATAATATTTGCTACATTTGAAGTAAAACGCGTCTCAAAAGAGTAACTTTGATACAGTTTGCATTTTGAAGCTCTTTTGGGCGTGTTTTACCGCAAATTTGGCAAATATTATGGAACAATCTGTCAAAATAAAACTAGAATTTTATTTTTCCATCACAATGAAAATACATTTTTGCGCCACGCAATATCCAAATCAGCTATTTTGTAGCTGGAATATTGTATGCGCCACCCATTTTTACGGCGTTTAGCCGTTTTTTAGTCTTGCATCAGGAGTTTACAAAGTTTTTTATAAATTAAATGTATGAACTTGAATGTAATGTTTCTCGATTACACGTTAAGAGTTATAAATGGTCGCCTTTCTCGCATTATTGCCCAAATGATCTAATTGTTACGGCGACACCAGTGGCGTAGCTAGCCTCACAGGGGCCCCATATCAAGGTTTGTTGCGAGGCCCTTTTCGACGACTGATGTGGGATAGTGCTAAAAAAATGTTAAACAAAAGAAGCAAAAACGTTTGTACAGAATAGAATAGAAATATGCTTTATTGTCACTGAAAATTTTACAATTTTATGGACAAAGAAAGCTTACAAAGAGTCGAAAAAAAAACAATAACAAATACAGTTTACTAAAATTACATAAATCGTCAATATTATTACAAAATAAATAGACCGGGCAGTATCGTCGCAGTAACTATTTCGATTCGATTTTTTTGCACAAACTTACTCAAAAAGAGGTCTTTATAACATATCCACAGGGAGCCGGGCGGTGCCGTGGTCGAAAAATTTTTTAAACAATTTTTTTTAAACAAATTCACAAAAATAATTTTTTCATTTCCCACAATTTTTTTTTGATAATTTGGATCATTATCAGTAAAAAAGGTCTTTGGTCATTTTTCTCTAAACTTGACTGTTGTCGAGTTATACGCGATTAAAAATTGGAAAAATGCGAAAATGGCCATTTTCAAGGCTTCATAACTCGATTAAAAATTATTATTATGAAATAAAAAAGTAACAAGATCAAGATTCAAATACCTTCTTCAGCGTACTGAAGAGATTTTTGTCATTATTTGATTACAAAGCTGTTATTTTTAGTCATTAACAATTAGCGGTATAGTCCAACTGTATCCTCGCCCCCGTTAGCGGAACTATTTCGATTAGATTTTTTTACACAAACTTACTCAAAAAGACGTCTTTATAACATATCCACAGGGTGCCGGGCGGTGCCGTGGTCGAAAAATGTTTTAAACAATTTTTTTTAAACAAATTCACAAAAATAATTTTTTCATTTCCGACAATTTTTTTTTAGATAATTTGGGTCATTATGAGTAAAAAAGGTCTCTGGTCATTTTTCTCTAAACTTGACTGTTGTCGAGTTATACCCGATTAAAAATTTGAAAGCGAAAATGGCCATTTTCAAGGCTTCATAACTTGATTAAAAATTATTACTATGAAATTCAAAAAGTGACAAAATCAAGATTCAAATATCTTCTTCAACGTCTTGAAGAGATTTTTGGCATTATTTTATTACAAGGCTGTTACTTTTAGTTATTAACAATTAGCGGTATAGTCCAACTGTATGGTCGCCCCCGTTAGCGGAACAATTTCGATTAGATTTTTTACACAAACTTACTCAAAAATAGGTCCTTATAACATATCCACAGAGTGCCGGCCGGTGCCGTGGTCTAAAAATTGTTTAAACAATTTTTCGACTACCAGCCGGCACTCTGTGGATATGTTATAAGGACTTATTTTTGAGTAAGTTTGTGCAAAAAAATCTAATCGAAATAGTTCCGCTAACGGGGGCGACGATACAGTTGGACTATACCGCTAATTGTTAATAACTAAAAGTAACAGCTTTGTAATAAAATAATGACAAAAATCTCTTCAGGACGCTGAAGAAGGTATTTCAATCTTGATTTTGTCACTTTTTGAATTTCATAATAATCATTTTTAATCGAGTTATGAAGCCTTGAAATGGCCATTTTAGCATTTTTCAAATTTTTAATCGCATATAACTCGACAACAATCAATTTTAGAGAAAAATTACAAGAGACCTTTTTTGCTCAGAATGACCCAAGTTATCTAAAAAAAATTGTTGGAAATGAAACAATTATTTTTGTTAATTTGTTTAAAAAAATTGTTTAAAAAATTTTTCGACCACGGCACTGCCCGGCACCCTGTGGATATGTTATAAGGACCTCTTTTTGAGTAAGTTTGTGCAAAAAAATCGAATCGGAATAATTGCGCTAGCGGGGGCGACGATACTGCCCGGTCTAAAAATTTAATGAAATAAAACAAAACAATACATGGTGTACCATTAATAATTGGAAATCTTTTAACTGTATATTCTTCGGCTCAAAATATTAAGGTATAACCCAAATCACCTACTCCGAAAATAGTTCCTAAGGGAGCTTGAGTTCTTTGAAGATGGTGTCTTTTAATTAGTTTCTTTTTAAATACCTCTAGAACGCTTCTATTTAGAAAAACTAAAACTGGTATGCCTATTTATCTTCCAGAGATAAATCGATTTCATAAATTGCTAATTTCTAGTACGGGTCATATGTGTCCTTTTTGGGTAGGGTAGCGGTTATTTTATCGCATAACTTTTTTGTCTTTAACTTTTATTCTTGACACTGGATTATTAAATTGTGAGGTATTCTAATACTAAAAGTTACTCTTGCTTTAAGTCGGTGGGATACACCGTTTTCTAGAAAAATCGATTTGAAAATTTTTCGTTTTTTGAATTTGAACAAAATTTGAAAAAAAAAAACAATTAAAAAAAATCGGTGTATTTTACCAACTTAAAGCAAGAGTAACTTTTAGTATTAGAATACCTCATAATTGAATAATCTAGTGTCAAAAATGCTTGAAAATTAAAGACACAAAAAATAATACGATAAAATAACCGTGGACCTACTCAAAACGGATGCATATGACGGTACTAGAAATTCGCAATTGATGAAATCGATTCATCTCTGGAATAAACGTACCGGTTTCCGTTTTTTTTTCATAGCTGTTTTCAAATTAAAAAACGCAAAATTTTCAAATCGACGGTTCTAGAAAACGATGTATACTACCGACGCAAGAGTACCATTCATTACTAAAATGCCTCACAATTTAATAATCCAGTGTCAAAAAGACTTCAAGGTTAAAGACAAAAAAGTTATGCGATAAAAAATAATCATTGCCCTACCCAAAACGGATGCCTATGACCGGTACTAGAAATTCTAAATTTATGGAATCGATAATCGATTTATCTCTGGTAGATAAATAGGCGTACCAGTTTTCGTTTCTCTAAATTGAAGCGTTCTGGAGGCATTAAAAAAACAATTACAAGGCGCCTTCGCCTTCTTCAATGAGCTCTATCTCTTCTAGGAAGCATAATATACGGACTAGGTGATTTGGGTTAAGTTTTAATATTTTGAGCCCGGAATCTACAGCTAAAATATTTACAATTATTAATGAAACACCCCGTATATTGCAAAATTTAAATAAATTGCATAATACATACATACAACCTTAGGAACTAATAAGTTCTGCGTATAACACCCAAATATAGATATACATAATAAACCTAGGAAACTCAATATACCAAAGTCGAAAAATAGATTTGAATTGTAGAGATTCATTGTTTGAAAATAGATTCAGTTTTTTCAAGTCAAGAGTTATTGGACATTGGAAATAATCGTAACAAAGAAGCTCTGTTCTTACGATGCGAGCGGCCGGTAAATAGATATAGCTAAATACAATTTATAGATAAAGAACCGATTACACGAAAATATACTCA
Organism: Diabrotica virgifera virgifera; assembly: GCF_917563875.1. NCBI lineage: Eukaryota > Metazoa > Arthropoda > Insecta > Coleoptera > Chrysomelidae > Diabrotica > Diabrotica virgifera. Next base: position 173,410,850 of record NC_065444.1, read on the forward strand.
ACCAATACACAAGGTTTCATGTTTCATGCAATTTGGCATTATACATTGTATAATGTCTCACACACAGCCAAATGTGAATAGACAATAAACAGTAGCTTGAAAACAAAAAAGCTCTGTTGTTATGGAATAAAGGCAAACGCAAAATATAGATAGGTACCTGTACATAAATATAGTTGTATACAGGGTGATTCATTAAAAATGTCCATTCTTTCAGATGTAGATTCTAGACCTCAAAATATTAAGATTTAACCCAAATCATTTAAATAAAATGTGGCTCGTTACTGAGTTACACGGTGTTTTATTTAAAAATTTAATAACTATTTTTACCCAGGGCTTTAAAACTATTTGACATATCCTTGTCATACTTGGCAGAAAATATAGGTACTGTACATCCTACTAAATTATGATAAATAAACTTTTCTGGCTACTACCAGAGGCGTACGACAGGGGAAAGTGAATGGTTGCCCCTTCCCAAATTCTACGCCACTGGCGAAATTGCTATTTTAGCACAATATTTAGATTTTACAATACTTTCTATGTAAGTAATATACTCTTTATTCGTAACGTTAAAGTCATTAGTTTTCGAGATATTTGAAGTTGAAAATGAAACGGCATAGCTATTTTGATTAATGTATTGTGCTCCTTCATTTTTAAATTTAAATATCTCGAAAACTAGTGATTTTATCGGTACGGATGAAGAGTATATTATTTGCATAGAAAGTATTAGAGAATCGAAAAATTGCAATAAAATAGTAATTCCGCCAGTGGCGTAGAATGTGGGAATAGTCAACCATTCACTTTCCCCGGTCGTACGCCTCTGGTACTAGCCAGAAAGTGTTTTTTAACATATTTTAGTAGGCTATACAGTATCTACACTATCTGGTAAGTATGATAAGGATATGTCAAATACTTTTAAAATACTGTATACAAATAGTTAATATTTATGTAATAGGGAAGTTTGATTTAAAAATTTAAAAATTATTTGTACCCAGTACTTTAAAAGTATTTGAAATTGCCGTATCATACTTGCCAAAAAGTGTAGGTACTGCACACCTTACTAATTTATGTTAAATAAACGTTTCTGGCTATTACCAGAGGCGTACAGGGGAAAATGAATGGTTGAACCTTCCCAAATTCTACGTCACTGATGGAATTGCCATTTCAGCATAATTTTTAGATTCTCCAATACTTTATATGCAAATAATATACTCTTCATTCGTATCGATAAAATCATTAGTTTTCGAGATATTTGAAGTTAAAAATGAAGGGACACAATACATTAATCAAAATAACTGTACAGTTTTATTTTCAACTTCAAATATCTCGAAAACTAATGACTTCAACGTTACGAATGAAGAGTATATTATTTACATAGAAAGTATTGGAAAAGCGAAATATTGTGCTAAAATAGCAATTTCGCCAGTGGCGTAGAATTTGGGAAGGGTAAACCATGCACTGTCCCCTGTCGTACGCCTCTGGTAGTAGCCAGAGACGTTTGTTTATCATAATTTAGTAGGGTGTACGGCAACTACACTTTCTGCAAATTATGACAGGGATATGTCAAATATTTTTAAAGTATGTACTGGGTAAAAATGGTTATTAAATTTTTAAATAGAACACCCTGTAACTCAGTAACGAGGCACATTTTATATAAGTGATTTGGGTTAAATCTTAATATTTTGAGGTCTAAAATCTACAACTCAGAGATTGGACATTCTTAATGAATCACCCTGTATATATAAAGAATCCATTACACAAAAATGTCGATATCCAAACAATATACACTGTTTCAAAGCGTTTTAATAGTGAAATAATTGTAGAATATTTTGTGCAATTTTTTAAATGGAATTTTGTTTCGACATGTCGCGCTGGGGCCCCTGAATGTCGGGGCCCCATGTACGCCTCTGGGCGACACTAAACTTGTGGTAGGGTAATTCGAGTTCGTATCCCAGCTATACCAATACTTTTTTTCAATATAATTCTTTGTGTGCATCGAAAGTACATTAGATTTTTTTATATTCGGAATATATTGAATAAAAATTGGATGGCTGATAAATAATCAAACCGGCAAACAGGTGTATGTTCTCAAAGAAATTGAAAGTGTGTAAAAAAACTTTTAATAATCAGCTAAGTACTTTCAGCACATAACGTGCCATCATCAGAGCTTCGTCCTCTTATAAATCCTTCATAGAAGAGTAATTGTTAAAACTCACATGATAAATCATGGATACTGGGCAAAAGCCACAGATATTGGGTATAAAACCCTTAAAATTAAAAGTTATCACATCTAAATTCTTTTTTTATTTTAAAATTACAACATGGCTGCGTCAAACCGTTGTGAGCTGTTCACGTGAACTCACAACGGTTTGACGCAGCCATGTTGTAATTTTAAAATAAAAAAAGAATTTAGATGTGATAACTTTTAATTTTAAGGGTTTTATACCCAATATCTGTGGCTTTTGCCCAGTATCCATGATTTATCATGTGAGTTTTAACAATTACTCTTCTATGAAGGATTTATAAGAGGACGAAGCTCTGATGATGGCACGTTATGTGCTGAAAGTACTTAGCTGATTATTAAAAGTTTTTTTACACACTTTCAATTTCTTTGAGAACATACACCTGTTTGCCGGTTTGACCTTTTTTAGAAGTGTGTACAAGTCATACAGTCTGTTTCAATTGATAAATAATCAACTCGGATTGATCAAATTTAGCGTCATAACCACTACAACTAGACCAATAACTAAACTAACTAGTTTGGCCTAGGCGAAACTAGTTTGTCCTGAAATCGGGTTTGGCCGGTAAAATATTATAGTGTCGCAGGTGAGGTGGTTGTGACACCGAGAGAAAAAAATTCTTGACATAAAGAAACTTTATTAATATTTAAGAAAGATCGACTTGGCATATTGCCTAAGAAATATATCTTTGTATGTAAGATATAATTTTCTAAAATATTTCAAATAAATTCTACTATAGCCAACGAAATATATCTTAAACATGATTGAACTATCACTTTCTGGCAAACTTCAAACCCATTTATCAGAAAGAAATTACACTTGATGTTAATTAATTTCATTAGTCATAAAAATATATTTTCTACACATTAGAAAACTATCCTTTCTGAGCAATAATATTTCTTAGTAAGGAATATTATTATTTTACTATTAATAATTAATTTATTTAATGTTAAGAAATATATTTCGCAGAGATAAACGTATATTTAGAGTTAAGTTAATATTTCTTTAAAATAAAGTGATATTACATACCGCGAAATAAATCATTGTGTTAAGATAAAATCATTATTTATTAATAAAACAAGATATAAAACGTTATTATTACATACAAATATTTTCTCCACTCTTAAACCACTAGCTTCTACACAATAATAAAAGGATGGAGAGGCAAATCCAACTTCCTCAAATTTTCCTTCTTTTGTTAATAGCACTTTGTATATCAGCAATTCACTAAAACAAAATCGTTATGTAGAAAGAGTAAACTTACTTTAATAAAATTTTTTTTATAAAGATATAGATATTTATTTTGACAAATTTAGGAAATACAAAAAAAAAAACAAATACACGGCCCCACGTAAGAACTATTAATACTAATAATAATCAATCATATTTAGTTCAAACATGGCATTATTTAACCTACACATCGTTGTTTATTTTTTTCTTTTTGTTAATGAAATATTAATTATTTATCTGTATAATATTAAGTCACACAATAAACATTGTTAAGCTTAAACAAGAGGGAAAATACAACCAATGTAAAACATTGAAGCAGACATAATAATATGTAATTTTCTTAATTTTTATAATCTAAAAGAGACAGCATACCTAATCATTAAGAAATTTTATTACGGGAAAGTATTATTAGTTTACAACTAAGTCATTTAATACATATTAACTAATTCACGGTTTTCGGCATTTCTTAACCATAAACATATATTTCTTTTAGACTAACCGATTTCTTTATCTCAAATAAATTAACAGAAAAAATCCTCAGCGTTGCACCCGCCATGTTTGATATAGCGTTATATTGTAAATTTTTATAGAAGACGATACATTCAAGAAACCTATTATAGTTGATACATAAGTATACACATTTTTAAAAAGGTACTTACATATATGAAGTTCTGGAAGGTCCCGCAGTTGGTTAATAACTCCTTTCTTAATATTGTTCTGAAGCTATATATTATATCATTCTGTCCCAGCTTTAAATTGTGGCATATTTCCCCAGTTAGAATAATAAGCTCCTTTATTTCAGAGTCGTCCATCATTATACTTAAAAAGCATATAAAAATACTATTATATTTCTTTTTTAACCATTCGGATACGCAACAATATTATTATTACGCATCTTAAATTACTTAATTTACTTTTATTTAATACCTATAAATATATGTACGTACCTTCAAAATATCCGTTAATTTTTAAAGTACACGAATAAATCCAACATCCATCTATATGAAAATGAACATATCACGCCATCTTGACAAACACTGACGACTAAATCATAAATAGTTAATCTGCGCAATTATTTTGTGGAAGAAAATCTCTTTGCAAGTAACATTTCGGCATTAATGACAAAGTTTTTATTTTATAACCACAGTTACTACAGAGGGTATTTCTGAAGAATTATTTCTTGTGGTTTAAAATATTTATTTAATTGCAAGAAAATTTCTTGTTCACAAATATAAATATGCATTAACTTAACATTATATTTCTTATACTGCAAAATATTTGTAGTTTTCAATTTAAGAAATAAAAACTTTAGGATAAGAAAATTAAATGTAACCATTAATGCATTTCTTAGTATTGAAGAAATTATCTGTAAGAAATTATTGAGTTGTGTTAAAAAACTCGTTTCATTATATGTGAACCGGTATGTTTAAGTTAATAGGATATGTTAACTTTTAAGAAATATTGCTCAAAGAAATCGGTGTTTTAGGAAAAAAGAAATTGTTCTCTCGGTGTACTGGCGAGAACTGTCGTTCTCTGGGGTATTTGTAAAATTATTAAAATAATGGAAATATCCAAGGATTACTCCAACCATTCTTCGGTCCTATCAGACCGAATTTCACATCCTGTCACATCGTATCCTCCGACTCAGTTGTTTGGTAACTTTTGTCGGACTCACGTAGTCTCCGTTTCGAGTAAGAGTCAAAGGAGTGTATTCTGTAATATTTCCCTTAAATTTAAGAGGCCTGTAAAATTAAACTTTTAACGGCCCTCTTAAACTTTTGGGCAAACTTTAACATTCTATACTATAAAAACACATTATAGAGAACCGCCCAAAATTGTTTTTGAGGATTCTTTTAGATTTTAGAGTTAGAGGATCAATTACACACGGCAACGTTGCACGTTGATATGTTTAAAGTACTTTTAACGTAGAAATTGACAAAACCTGACTATCGGATGCCAAGAAACTTAAGAAAAAGTAAGAAGAGATATTGAAAGTTTGCTGAAAATACTTTAATTTATGAATGTGTGTTCGTTCATTGTTGAAACATAATATTTCATTTTATTTGTGTTTATTCTTTGTTGATATTCGTTTTTTTCTTTCGGCGATGTCTCTTGCTCCAAGAACCATGAAATCTCAAAAATAATTTAAGAAGTTAAGGTATTATAAATTATTTAAGTTAAAAAACTCTAACAATAAGTAAAACCACTTCTATGTAAATTGGTATATTTATTAAAACTTAAAAATCCCAATGGATTGAATAAAATATGTCCAATTCAGAACGTTTTCAGACCTATCGGTCCATCATCAGTGAATGTGCATACTTGCTAAATAGCCCCAGAACCAAACAATGGTTGAATTTAAAATTCAATTTACATTATTTAAAAATAATATTCAACAGGCTAAACGCCGATGTTACAGGATATTGCCTATGGGAACATGGTGAAACCCTACCAAAACCTCAATCAACCATCTTAGGCCTACACTTTATAGTCAAAGTTGGCCTAAGATGGTTGATTGAGGTTTTGGTAGGGTTTCACCATGTTCCCATAGGCAATATCCTGTAACATCGGCGTTTAGCCTGTTGAATATTATTTTTAAATAATGTAAATTGAATTTTAAATTCAACCATTGTTTGGTTCTGGGGCTATTTAGCAAGTATGCACATTCACTGATGATGGACCGATAGGTCTGAAAACGTTCTGAATTGGACATATTTTATTCAATCCATTGGGATTTTTAAGTTTTAATAAATATACCAATTTACATAGAAGTGGTTTTACTTCTTGTTAGAGTTTTTTAACTATATGGTATACAGCCAACCTAGGGAACTTCCCTTTTAGTTTATTTAAGTTACTTTAGCAACGCAATGACTCGTGCTTGGTTGACTTACAAGCAAAATTGTATCCTTGTACAGATGCAAATGCAGAATTGTTAAGAAGTCTTCAAAAGAATTGCGAGGTCATAAAGAACATCAAAACAAGAAAGCTGGAATATTTAGGCCACATTAACAGAAGTGCAAAATATGAGATATTAAGGCTCATAATGCAAAGTAAAATAAAGGGTAAAAGATCCACAGAAGAATTTCCTGGCTGAGAAACCTAGGAGAGTGGTATGGTGGCAGCTCAGTAGATCTTTTCAGAGCAGCCGCCAATAAGGTATGGATAGAGCTGTGATGATAGTCAACCTCCGATAGGAGAAGGAACTACAAGAAGAAAACGGAGGATAAAAATTATCTATCAATTATCTAGATCAATTATTGATAGCTTCCAGTAACACAAAAGTTCAATGTTATTAAAATCTTTAGTTCTTTATGAATTGCAGGTATTGTTTGCCCTTCTTGCATATAATAATATGCATTATTCATATCAATGATGATCCTTGCATCATCTTTATTAAACCAAACAAGTTTTCTAAATGTTGAAGTGGGTAGCGGGAAACGATCGCTCAAATTTCGGATTGTCCTTTGTTGTAATCTGAATTGTTTAAAAATTAGGATATTTTATTTTCCTAGATTTAACTTCAGGCAACATATAATTCTGCCCCATGTGGGTTGCAATGTCCAGAGAGTGAACCTCAATTGACGGCCTTCACATGGCTAGTTGACAGATGGCAGATGAGACAGAATTATACATATGTTAAATCTAGAAAAATTTAAAACATCATAACTTTTAAACAACACTATGTACAATCTTTGTAAACATTAACTACTTTAAACGGTATTCACCCTATTATTTTGGTGGCTCAGGCATGCTATTTCGAATTTAAAACCTGATGATGGAATTCTTATTACGAAAACGTTTGTTGTCTTGATGTAGCCCGTTTTAGGGATATTTTTAAATATACCTTCTACAAACATATTTTACATTTTTTTCTTTTTGGTTTCTTAATTTTTTTTTGCTAAAATTTAAGGTCGTACGCATGTAGTAAAGGCGCAACCGTAAGACATTGCTGTGATTGATTTTATAGAAATTGTTTTTGTTGAATATTTCGGTCATTTTCAACTTTTCGGACAAATTATGTCTATTAAGCTAGAATGACCATTTCATAGGGGAGCCATAAAACTTACCCCATATTTTTTTTGCTATTTTATTGCTAATTTATTATGCAAATTAAAAATTTATTGCTTCATCCCCTTCAGAGAAACAGGTGGCCATTCCAACTTAATATTAAGCTAGAATAGCCAACATTCATATATCCGGAACGAAAGTAGATAGAGAGTTACTTCCGGTGGCCTATTTTATTGCTAATTAATTGCTAATTTATTACCCAAAATAAAAATTTATTGCTTCATCCCCTTCAGAGAAACAGGCGGCCATTCCAGCTTAATATTAAGCTAGAATAGCCAGCATTCATATATCCGGAACGAAAGTAAATAGAGAGTTGCTTCCGGTGACCTATTTTATTGCTAATTTATTAAAAATTTATTGCTTCACCCTCTTCAGACAAACATGTGGCTATTCAAGCTTAATATTAAGCTAGAATAGCCAACATTCATATTTCCCGAACGAAAGTAGATAGAGGGTAGCTTCCGGCGGCATTTATTGCTAATTAATTGCTGATAGATTGGCTATACAAGAATTTACAAACTCACCCTCTTCAACCCCTACCGTTATCATCATTCCCCGGAATCCACAAAAAGTGAAAATAACCAGTTTAAAGACCTAGAACCAAGTGGGTATTTTTTGCTTATTAATGGCTACAGGTCTAAGCCAAAAATAAATGTTTTGATTTATCCCCTAACGAGCCACAATGGCTACTGCGGTTTAATACTTAAGGCTACAATACCCAATACTCCTATTTCAGGAAAGAAAGGTCGCTTCCTGCGGCATATTTTATTTTTAATTAATTGCTGAAAGATGGGATATACCAGAATTTACAAACTCACCCCCTCCAACCCCTATCGTTATCATCGTTCCACGGATTTCACAAAGAGTGAAAATAACCAGTTTAAAAACTTAAAACCAAGTGGGTATTTTTTCTAATTAACTGTTGAAGGTCTACGCCAAAAACGAACTTTTTGCTTCATCAGAGATACAAGTGGCTATTCCAGCTTAATATTAAGCTAGAATAGCCAACAGGCATATTTCAGGAACGAAAGCAGATAGAGGGTCGCTACCAGCGGCATATTTTATTGCTGATTAATTTCTAAAGGATATGGTATACAACAACTTACAAACTCACCCCCTCCAACCCCACCGTTATCATCATTCCCCGGATTTTACAGAAAGTCAAAATTACCAGTTTAAACCTCTAAGACCAGCTGGGTATTTTTTTTCCAAAGCAACTGCTGCAGGTCTACGCCAAAAACGATTTTATTGCTTCATCCCTTAACGAGCAACAATGGCTACTGCGGTTGAATACTTAGCTACAACACTCAATTCTCCTATTTCAGTAACGAAAGCAGATAGAGGGTCGCTTCTGGCGGTCTATTTTATTGCTAATTAATTGCTAATTTATTACGCAAATTACAAATTTATAGCTTCAACCCCTTCAGAGATACAGGTGGCTATTCCAGCTTAATATTAAGCTAGAATAGCCAACAGGCATATTTCCGGAACGAAAGTAGATAGAGGGTAGCTTTCAGCGGCATATTTTATTTCTAATTAATTGCTGAAAGATTGGGTATACAAGAATTTACAAACTCACCCCCTTCAACGCCTACCGTTACCATCATTCCCCGGATTTCACAAAAGGTGAAAATAACCAGTTTAAAAACCTAACACGGAGTGGGTATTTTTTGCTTATTAATTGCTACAGGTCTAAGCCAAAAATGAATGTTTTGCTTCATTCCCTAACGAGCCACAATGGCTACTGCGGTTTAATACTTAAGGTTACAATACCCAACAGTCCTATTTTAGGAAAGAAAGCAGATAGTGAGTCGCTTCTGGCGGCATATTTTATTCCCAATTAATTGTTGAGAGATGGAGTATACCAGAATTTATAAACTCACCCCCTCCAACCCCTACCATTATCATCGTTCCCCGGATTTCACAAAGAGAGAAAATAACCAGTTTAAAGACTTAAAACCTTCTATCTGCTTTCGTTCCTGAAATAGGAGTGTTGGGTATTGTAGCTTAAGTATTAAACTGCAGTAGCCATTGTTTCTCGTTAGGGGATGAAGCAAAAAAAAAATCGTTTTTAGCGTAGACCTGCAGCAATAAATTGGAAAAAAATACCCACTTGGTTTTAAGTCTTTATACTGGTTATTTTCACTCTCTGTGAAATCCGGGGAACGATGATAACGGTAGGGGTTGGAGGGGGTGAGTTTGTAAATTCTGGTATACCCCATCTTTGAGCAATTAATTAGAAATAAAATATGCCGCTGGAAGCGACCCTCTATCTACTTTCGTTCCTGAAATAGGAGTGTTGGGTATTGTAGCTTAAGTAATAAACCGCAGTAGCCATTGTTTCTCGTTAGGGGATGAAGCAAAAAATTCGTTTTTTGCGTAGACCTGCAGAAATTAATTGTAAAAAAAATACCCACTTGGTTTTAAGTCTTTAAACTTGTTATTTCCACTCTTTGTGAAATCCGGGGAACGATGATAATGGTAGGGGTTGAAGTGGTGGGTTTGTAAATTCTGGTATACCCCATCTTTCAGAAATTAATTAGAAATAAAATATTCCGCCAGAAGCGACCCTCTATCTGCTTTCTTTCCTGGAATAGGACTGTTGGGTATTGTAACCTTAAGTATTAAACCGCAGTAGCCACTGTGGCTCGTTAGGGGATGAAGCAAAACATTTATTTTTGGCTTAGACCTGTAGCAATTAATAATCGAAAAATACCCACTTGGTTTTAGGTCTTTAAACTGGTTTATTTCACGTTTTGTGGATTCCGGGGAATGATGATATAACGGTAGGGGTTGAAGGGGGTGAGTTTGTAAATTCTTGTATACCCAATCTTTCAGCAATTAATTAGCAATAAAATATACCGCCGGAAGCTACCCTCTATCTACTTTCGTTCCGGAAATATGAATGTTGGCTATTCTAGCTTAATATTAAGCTGGAGTAGCCACCTGTATCTCTGAAGGGGTTGAAGCTATAAATTTGTAATTTGCGTAATAAATTAGCAATTAATTAGCAATAATATAGGCCGCCGGAAGCGACCCTCTATCTGCTTTCGTTACTGAAATAGGAGAATTGAGTGTTGTTGCTTAAGTATTCAACCGCAGTAGCCATTGTTGCTGGTTAGGGGATGAAGCAATAAAATCGTTTTTGGCGTAGACCTGCAGCAGTTGCTTAGGAAAAAATACCCACTTGGTCTTAGGTTTTTAAACTGGTAATTTTGACTTTCTGTGAAATCCGGGGAATGATGATAACGGTGGGGGTTGGAGGGGGTGAGTTTGTAGGTTGTTGTATACCACATCTTTCAGAAATTAATTAGCAATAAAATATGCCACTGGAAGCGACCCTCTATCTGCTTTCGTTCCTGAAATAGGAGTGTTGGGTATTGTAGCTTAAGAATTAAACGGCAGTAGCCATTGTTTCTCGTTGGGGGATGAAGCAAAAAAGTCGATTTTGGCGTAGACCTGCAACAGTTAATTAGAAAAAATACCCACTTGGTTTTAAGTTTTTAAACTGGTTATTTTCACTCTTTGTGAAATCCGTGCAACGATGATAACGGTAGGGGTTGGAGGGGGTGAGTTTGTAAATTCTTGTATATCCCATCTTTCAGCAATTAATTAAAAATAAAATATGCCGCCAGAAGCGACCCTCTATCTGCTTTCTTTCCTGAAATAGGAGTGTTGGGTATTGTAGCCTTAAGTATTAAACCGCAGTAGCCATTGTGGCTCGTTAGGGGATGAAGCAAAACTTTCATTTTTGGCTTAGACCTGTAGCAATTAATAAGCAAAAAATACCCACTCGGTTTTAGGTCTTTAAACTGGTTATTTTCACTTTTTGTGGATTCCGGGGAATGATGATAACAGTAGGGATGGGAAAAACCTACCGGTTTAAACCTAAAACCGGTTTTTTTACTTCGCAATAACCGGTTTTACCGGTTATTTTTTGTCACGGTTATAACCGGTTTTTTCTTTTTAAAGAAAAAACCGGTTATTAGGTTTTTACGGTGATTAGGATTAGGTTAGGTATTATTTGGGATCCCAATCATAATAATTATTATTCTCAAGTAACTATTCCAAACAAAACCATAATTCAAATTTTATTTTATTTTATAAATACAGAAGCAAACTGAAGTGCAATCTCACATCAGCCAGCAGAATCAGTTATTAAGTTTTATGTAATATTTCCTTGAAAAGGTATTTGTAATCATAATATTTACATAAGAAGTGTCTGTATGAATTAGACGCAAGCCAAACATCATCTATTTTTCACACTAAACTCTTAAACTCTTGACATTGAAAGTCGGTGAATGATTTTATCTGATTACCAAAAATAATGCTCTGCCTATGCATATCGTATTACTGATTACGAATACGAATCTCCAAGAATTTCCCTACGTTTTCAAAACGATACACCCATACAGGAAGTATTAAATTAGTTAAAATGTACCTATTCTAGAAATATATACAAACGTGTTAAAAGTAATACATGATACATTTTTTTGATTGTAGTAAAAATAAAAGATATATTGCATTATCCAATTTATTTTTAAGTAAAATATTTATGTTGATATTATTTTTTTTAAATCCCATTTCAAAGAGTCTGGGAAATTTTTTATAAGTTGAAATGGTTGGGGAATTTTTTGATTTTGGGAGGAGAGGAAAATTGTAATTGTAAATGTAACTTTGTAACCTATTGGATTAAAAAAACCGAAAACCGGTTTTTCCAAAAACCGGTTTTTTTTGGCCGGTTATAACCGCCAGGTTAAACCGTAAGCAAAAAAAACCGGTATAACCGAAAACCGGTTTTTTGTTAAAAACCGCCATCCCTAGATAACAGTAGAGGTTGATGTGGGTAAGTTTGTAAATTCTTGTATACCCAATCTTTCAGCAATTAATTAGCATTAAAATATGCCGCCGGAAGCTCCCCTGTATCTACTTTCGTTCCGGATATATGAATGTTGGCTATTCTAGCTTAATATTAAGCTGGAATGGCCACCTGTTTCTCTAAAGCGGATAAAGCAATAAATTTTTATTTTGCGTAATAAATTAGCAATTAATTAGCAATAAAATAGGACACCGGAAACAACTCTCTATCTACTTTTGCGGGATATATGAATGTTGGCTATTCTAGCTTAATATTTAAGCTGGAATGGCCACCTGTTTCTCTGAAGGGGATGAAGCAATAAATTTTTAATTTGCGTAATAAATTAGCAATAAAATAGCAAAAAAATATGGGGTAAGTTTCATGGCTCCCTTATGAAATGGTCATTCTAGATCTTAATGGTCTTAATAGACAAATAATGGACATATTGGTACATAATTAAATTATTGCAATTGCAATTTCCTATAATTTCTTCTTTGCAAATTTTTTTGGTGCTGTCGATATTTTCTGAATTAAGTGAAAAAATAGTGGCCAAGTATAATTATTGATTTATCTCGGTTATTATGGTAGGGGAGCCCAAGCGGGGATTTTTGCAGTTACTCGAGCGCGTCAGATTATCATATGGGGAGAAACCTGGTACCGTGAAGATGTACCTCTACCATATATTGGCTCTTAACACAGGGAAGTTCGTTAAGGGGGGCCCGAAAAAAATCTATCCTTAAGAATACTCGAAATTGTCAGATTAAGATAAGGTAAGTTAAGTACATGCAAAAGTTTCACAAAAAAGCGAATATTTCGCGAAATGAATGACAGATCGAAAAACTAAAAAATAAGTCTTCAATATTTTTCAAAAATCTATCGAATGGTACTAACATGACCCCCACGGAGAGGGGTGGGGGTAAATTTAAAATTTTAAATACAAATCCCGCGATATTTCGCAAAATGAACATCATATCGAAAAACTGCAAAATACACTTTCAAAATGTTTTTGAAAAATCTATCGAATTATACCAAACACGACCGCCTAAGGAGGTGGGGTGGGGGTTACTTTAAAATCTGAAATGGGACCCCCAAATTTTTATTTCAAATTTGGATTATTTATATAAAAATAAGCAACTTTTATTCGAGACATTTTTTCGAATTATGGATAGATGGCGCTATAATCGGAAAAAACGATTATTGGAAATGGAAAATTAAATTAAAAAATGGAAAGTCCCCACTAAAATGGAAAGTTTTTCTTAACTTTTTTTTGGTTTTAGGATCTAATAATCACAACCCAATAGGTCCCCATAACGCTCGAGTGACTGCAAATTTAGCATACTTTGCTCCCCTACCATTATTAACTTAACGACATGAGTGTACATGAATAAAAATGGATAAAATTATATTTTAAACAAGTGTGATCTTTGTAACGTTTTTTTTGGTATAACCAGTAATTAATATGAAAAACGTATTTTCAAAACTCTTTTCCATACCACCGGGATAGAATTTCAGGCGCGTTTTTTACGTGGTCTCTCTTGCTGTGGAAACAACAGAAGACTAACTAAAAATATTAATTAACATATCAGAAGAAAGTCACAGGCCGGGCTTAGGTCTGGTTTCATGAACATGCGTAAAATGCTCTGTAACCCCAAGCTATCAGTCACAATAATAAAGTGTTATGTGTGGTTTTTATTACTATATGATGGCTATGAGACCTGGATATTAAAACAGTATGATAACAAATTGAATTCATTCGAAATGTGGATGCACTTACCGCTGAATGCTAAGAATAAGCTAGACCGACAGAACTACGAATGAAGAAGTACTGGAAATAATGAACACACGGCCTCATCTGATGAAAATTAGAAATACTTCATATCTAACACACATAATGCGCCATAGGGAATTTGAGCAGCTCCAGGTAATAGTAGAAGGGAAAATCGAAGGTAAAAGGGGTGTAGAAAGAAAGAAAAAAATCCCGACTCCGAAACATCAGAGATTGGACCCACACAACAGGAAATGACTTAATTCATCAAGCCCAGAACAGAGAGAAATTTGCCATATTGATAACCAACCGCAATAGAGAAGGCACTGAGGAGGAGGATCTCTTATTTCAAGTAGTAAAGTCAAATTATTTGGTATTAAAGAGATAAATATTAACATAGGTATCTGTGGTTTCAAATATTTTACAATTTTAATATTTTTCTTTACTCTGATTTTCAATACAGTGAAAACAGTTCCATTTTTGTCCTTGTCAAAGTTACCAATTATGTCACTATGTGTAACATAAAAATATGGATATAATCTACATATTTATTTAATTATCCGTTTACCTAACAAAGTTGAAGCAATACTGTTTCACAATAATATATTTAAATATGAAAATAAATTGATAAGGAATTTTAACGTGGCAGCTAAATGGAGATAAAAAAATATTATTAGAATTGTAAATAGCTACCAAAAGTTTAAAATTAAAGTGATTATTTTACTTAAAACTTGCAAACCAATTAGAATAGACAAATTGCCAAAAAATGTACTTTTGAGACTGATGCGTGGATGACGTTAAAAAGTTTAGCTTTTTGATCGGAAATTTCTTTCTTTCCTTTTATTTCTGACGAGTTGACCTTTTTACTTTCTTTAAATAGGAATTAACTTCTTTCTTTATTGGATTTATCATCTTCCTTTCGCAATGCACTTTACTTGTAAGTTTGTTATTATCTTTATAGTCTTTATTTCTACGTCTGACGTAACCAAACCATCAGTGCGGCTCGTGACCTCAGTATGCGGGTAGGCGACACATATACCTTTATAATAAATATATACTCTATCTATACTCTACTATACACTCTACATATTATATACTCGTATAATACCTATATACAAAGTGTGACGCATTTAAGATGAAGACACCACTATATGGCGGCTATCAAAATAAATACAGATTTAAAATTTTGCAGTCAAGCAAGTGTGATGGTTCACATTTTTTAAGATAGTCATAGTCAACTCAAATTTAAATTTTAAACCCTATCTACTGCGAATCTACAAACAGGGCGAATTTTCGATATTTTGCTTCGCGTTAGAGATATCGGAAAAAGTTATTTGGAAAAGTTGTTCCAAATATTATTCTAACCGCAAGTATCAAATTTCATGACAAACTTCGCACTTTTAGTTTACTCAGTATTTGTAGTCAGGATCCTAAAACATACAATTGGCTATCCCAAAATGCAACTCGGGACAACCATTGTCTAAGGCACAAAAAATGTAGCGTAACCTAGCCTTAAAAAGTTCCCCGAAATTCTCGTCCACTACGGCTAGACAAGCCACAGTTACAGCGCTGTGCTTAGCGTAAAGAATGAGAGACGCATATCATTCTGTTCTGTTCTTTAGGTGGATTTGAAAAGTGCCTGACTATAGGGTAGTGCCATAATAGAAGTGAGTAGCACTACTACGAGGAGCGTACAATAATTACAACTTCGAAGAGCAATTAAAAAGTAGCTTTTTTATTTTAGATACCCACGTATTGTGTCAAAATTTATAAATTACAATTTTGAAATAAGTATGTAATTTATATTAACAAATAGTTTATTATTGTATTGTACATTTTAAGAGGTTAGGCGGCGCCTACCTTGCCTACCCCGACGGGCCGCCCCTGCAAACCACTGCAGTATTTGTTATTGAATCTTTTTGGAGACTGTGGTCACACCAGCTCTTTCCCTGTCAAGTCGTTCCTGATCCGTCCTTTCTAGTCTTACCTATAGATTTAAAATTTCCGGAAAAATTGGGTGCAGGAAAAAAACCTGTTTTTTTCCGGAAAAAAACAGGAAAAAATGGAAAAATACGGAAAAATTGACATTTGTTACAATATACTAAACAAATTCTGCATCCCGTATCAAAATCGATAAATTTAGTAGAATTCGATAGATCTGTATTATCAGAAGTGCCTTTTGTTTTTAAGTAGGTATATAATAGACACAATATTAAAAAATATTCCTCAACAAGTTAACCAGACTAGTTCTCTTATCGAAAGCTTGCTAAAATATGTATGTTGAAAAACGCTACGACTTTTGTTCTAAGCTGATTCACTTTGCAGCCTCTTGTCTTGATGCTCGCTTTAAAGAAGAATAATTGAATGAAGACCAACTTATGGAAGCCATAGACTTCATTTCTGAAATGGCTTGTTCACTAAGGCCCGGTCTTTTCACCTCCGAATAACTAGTTATCGGGAAGTTTATTTGACAGATTTACCTGCCGAGAGAATCTGCCGCATAAACTTCCCGATAACTATTTATTCGGAGGTCAAAAGACTGGGCCTAAACCTAGATGTAGGGAAGGTGGTGGCAAATCTAGCCCAATTTAGAACACAAACGGGATTTTTTAGTCGAAATTCTTTATGGGATAGTGCAAATATGTAGTACTAATCCCGTTATATGGTAGCAAGGCTTAAGTACATCGCAGCCACTTATGCCAATTGCCTCTCTCTTCAGAAAGAAACTGGTCTTTACACGGCCTCGTATATACAAGCAAAAAAATATGTTATCACAGGATAAAATTTATAAGTGGTTGCTATTCATTTAAATTTGGTTATAAACGAAAAACAGATATTTATTTACGATACTAGACTAGATCCACTTTTAAAAGAGACTGATAAACATCATGTTGTGTTATCCGTTCAGGATGGTGAAGCGGAGATCGAGCCTGAATCAGATGCTTGGTCTGAAGATTCACATTCAGACTCAGATAAAAATATACCACTGAGGAATTTGGTTAAATAATGGGCTTTCTACCTTTGAAGTTTCGGTTTTGACACTTACAGTTAGAGTCTCTTAGTTTAAGTACACTTAAGTCTCAATTAAAAAATATTTTCAAATTTTCCCATTTTTTCCAATTTTTCCAATGGTCTGGAAAAAAAACGGAAAAAACCTGTTTTTTCCCAATTTTTCCCGTTTTTTTTCCGATATGTTAATTCTCTAGTCTTACCTATCATTCACCGTAACATTTTCATTTCAGCTACCTCCATCTGCTTTTCCTGAATCTTCTTTATCGGCCACACTTCATCGTCGTACACCAACGCAGACCTTACCACACTGTTGTATGTCTTTTCTTTAAGCCCGTCCCCAATTTTTTTATCAGAGTACCCCGCTCATTCGTTTTTAGTTAAACTAACCAGCCAGTATCCTGTGGGTAATTTCCGGATCTAGTGTCCAATTTTTCGTTATGTAGCAGCCAAGATATTTAAATTCTTCTACTCGTCCTAGTTTTTTCCCAAACAATTCAATGTCCTCAACGATTCTTCTTCCTCCCAATCACATACCCTAATAACACAAAACATTCCATGTATGTTCCTAGAATGTACACACAGGATATTGAAAACATTCCTGGAATGTCCTCAATAGCACAAGAATGTCCCCTAAATGTTCCAGGAACGTCCTCTGTCAGCATTTTAAACATTCCTTGAATGTCTTGTTGGAACATTCCATGAATGTCTACGAATGTTCTTTGGACATTCACAGTATATTTTTTATGCATTCCCTGGATATAGTCGCTGATGTGACATAATACCTCCGATTTGTTTTTCATGAGTTTTGTAAGAGAGACTAAAAACTTTTTTTACAGTCACCTCCTATTTTCATATGATATTTTTTGACACGGTTTGTAGTATATTCAACTATCTATTTACTACAAAACACGTCAAAATTTACATGTAAAAACAGAAGATGTTAGAAAACTAAAAATGGTTTTTCGTCTCCTACAAAATTCATGAAAAAGCAGATAGGAGGTATTGTCACATCACCGACGATATACCAGAAGTATATGTGGCCATACCAAATAATACATCCTTGATAAATACAAACATTTTTATTGCACAAAATCTTGTCATATATTGTTTTTCCATAATCACTACGATGATGATTCATTGTACTGAATTGTACATTACAATTACAATCTAGTCATAACTGACCAATGAGCAATTTTAATTTAACCTAAATTACTACTGCTCCTTAAAATGAAGAGCTTAATACCCCATAGCGTCTCTTATCTAATCTAACAAGATCGTGCACTATTCTAACATACACAGGCACACAAGCACTATGCTCTGCTTTTCACTATCACCTATCACTCAAACTAGTTCAAAAGGCTTTGTCCTCTTCAATCTTCTAGTTTGCCTAGTAGTATCGAGGAATTGGATTTCCTCAATATTCTTGTAGGTACTTATGAAGTTGTTGCTCGTGACTTCCAACTTTACTCCAACTTTAAAAACAAATCCAGCTGTAAAATATTTATCTGCCTGAAGGCTTTTGTATGCTTTCATCTGCTGCTTAGAGTAGTAACTGTGAGACTCCACCAGATATGTATAAATATCTATAATAGTAATTTGGTGGAATGCACTTTACTGTAAAATCCAATTCTGAGTGAATTGTATATGGATCTAAATCCCCAATTATTTTCAGCTTCAATAAATATCTAAAACAATAAAAGAAATAATGTTATTGCTTGCAAAATTCATCAATACTTTTCAATATCAGGGAAAAATGAACAGTAAATAAAAATTATTTCCCCTACCTTTTTCCAACATCTGGAGTTTCCAATAATAATTTCCTTAAATAATCACTTTGCATTGTGGTAAAGTTTATAAAGTTCACAAAATACAGCAAACGAACTCCAAATAAATCCAAAATAGACAAAATACGACGATAAACAATGAAAAATAGATATTACAAACATAACCTCTGTAACTTTTTGTATGCCAACCAGAAGTCACGTGGTTTGGATTGCCTAATATAATACTTAGATACACGCGAGGCAAATTTGAAAATGAACGCAAATTGAATAGTAAATGGCCTCTCTTAAAATATAGGACATTGGTAGTATGTTCATAGAATGTCTTGTGGTAACATTCCACCAATAATAATTTAATCAGATGTTCACCGAATGTTCCTTGAATGTCCAGGACATTCAAACATTAATAGAACTTTGATAGTACATTCCTGGAATGTTTTGTGTTGTTAGGGTATATTCTGTTTTCGACCTGATAACTTTAAATATTCCCTCTTCAAGAGTTGTTATCCCACCCTCAAACTTCTCCACCAACATTTGTTTGCTCTACTCGACTAACATGACTGCAAAGAGTATTGACCAAACAGCCGCCTCCCGCACCTTCTCGGGCAGTACATCCATAACAAGGTACACGTAACAGGTATAGACTCGTAATGGTTTAACCGTACCAGTACGGACCATGGAGAACTTGAGGTCAATTCGACACAAGTCCTTATTTTGTCTAGTTTGTGTTTGTATCTAGTAAATAAGTAGTACGCCTTCTCAAGATCTTCGTCTTCTTTACGTGCCATATTAAAATTATCTGACGTTAACAATCACCATTGCGAAGGCTTCTCAATCTTCTGCAACATGGAATAATAGTTCATTTGATATCTGAATCCATTCACGAATGTTTTTAACCAAGGAACTTATTTTCTTAACACACTTCTACAGCCCTCTGTTTTGCCCTTAAGAATCAGTTGTAGTATTCTGTATCGATTAAAAGTAAACACCGACGACAAACAGTGCGAGAAGAAATTAACACCAGCCTCAGTGTAGCAGAAAACCAAATCCGCAGAAGAGACAACATAGATGAAAAACTGAAGTATATAAACACTATAATAAGAACTACGGGAAAGAAACGCCTAACCAAATGTACAAAGAAACATAAGGTGTGGATGACACCAGACATACTAGAACTAATGGAAGAATAATTCAGAAAAATAGAGAGAGGTGAATAAGAACATAAAGCAAATAATAAAGAAGGCCAAAGAATCATGGATTAAAGAACAATGTGTAGAAATGGAAGACTATGAAAGATAGCATGACACATTCAATATACATAAAAAAGTAAAAGAACTTACAGGAACCCAAAGAAGACATCAAATAAGTTTGCCTAAGGACAAAGACGGAAATATTATTATAGACTTAACAAAAAAAATAATTGATGGAGTGAATACATAAGAGAATTGTTTGAGGACAACAGAAATTACATTGTCCAGGTAAATGGTGAAACGGGACCTGAAATCCTAAAATGTGAAGTAGAAATGGCACTTATAAATTCCAAAACTGGAAAGGCAAATGGACCCGATGAGGTTCCTACTGAATTACTAAAGCTCTTGAATGATGAATCAATAGGTATAATATTGCACTTATTTAACACATACAATACTGGTATTATACCTCAAGAGTGGCTGCTGTCTACATTCGTTACACTGCCAAAGAAATCCAATGCAAAAGAATGTTCAGAACATCGAACAATATCTTTAATGAGCCATCTACTAAAGGTATTTCTAAAAATCATCCACAACCGAGTTTATCAAAAGTTGGAGTCAGATATTAGTAATACACAGATGGGGTTCAGAAAAGAACTAAGTACTCGAGAAGCTCTCTTCGGTTTGAATGTTCTTACACAAAGATGCCTAGACGTTAATCAAGAAGTACATGCATGTTTTCTCGATTTTGAAAAAGCGTTTGACAGAGTACGCCACGATAGGCTAAGAGACATTCTTGAAAGAAAAGACATAGATAATAAAGATCTGCGAATAATTCTCAACTTATATTGGAATCAGAAAGATAACATCAAAATAGAAAATGAGATATCAAAAGCAATAGAAATACGTAGAGGAGTAAGACAGGAATGCATTTTGTCACCACTGCTATTTAATGTATATAGTGAAAGCATCTGTCAGGAAGCCCTTTTGCAAGCAAATGAAGGAATCGTAATCAATGGAGAGGTTGTAAATAATATTCGATACGCGGACGACACTGTACTAGTTGCAAGAACAGTATAAGAGTTACAACGATTACTTACAAACATAAATATTGCTTGCAACAATTATGGCATAAACATTAATATCAAAAAACCAAGTATATGGTCTTCAGTAAAATCATGACACAACCAGCACATATTAGTATAAACGGCATTCAAATTGAAAAAGTATCAAGTTACAAATACTTGGGAACTTTAATAAACGAAATTGGAGACCAAAACAATGAAATAAAAAGACGTATCGAAATTGCCAGGGCCACCTTCATAAAGATGAGAAAATTCTTCTGCAACAGAGATATAAGCATCCCTCTACGATTATAATGCTAAGAGGCTATGTATTTAACACGCTATTATACGGTGTAGAGGCATGGACTCTCAAACAGAACAACATAAAAAATATTGAAAGTTTCGAGATGTGGTGCTACCGTCGAATGCTGAAGATAAGTTGGGTTGAAAGAATCACAAATCTTGAAGTAATACGAAGGATAGGAAGAGACCCAGAAGTTTTGTTAACGATAAAACGAAGAAAACTCGAGTGTTTGGGTCACCTGATGAGAGGTCATAAATACGCATTAGTTCAAAATATAATGCAAGGAAAAATAGAAGGAAAGCGGAATCCAGGCCGTAGAAGAATGTCATGGTTGCGGAATTTGAGAGAGTGGATTGGCTGCACCACTAATGAACTTTTTAGGTCAGCTGTAAACAAGGTCAGGGTAGCCTTGATGATTTCCAATTTCCGATAGGAGTGACACAAGAAGAAGTATTGATTAAGATCTATAAATTTCAAATGCTGCCCTCTTATCTTCTCGCCGTATTTCTCTATCGACTGTCTCAAAACAAGCAAGGCATCCGTTGTCCTCCTTCAAGGCATCCAGTTTTCTCTCAAACGTTTATCGTGTGCGACATGTCCCTCACTATGATAGCCCTCTATAGTTCTTACAGTCCCGAATGCCCCCTTTATCTTTATAACATGATACCATCACACTCTCGGGCATCCCTTCTTCCTCATATATCTTACATATAATTTACCACAAAACATAAACTTCTTCCTCTCCTAGAGCCTTCCAAACTTCCAAAGTATTCCATCAGGTCCTACTGCATTACCATCCTTTATTCTATTTAACGCCTCGGCAACCTCATCTCTCTCTATCCCCAATATTACATTCTCATTTGGAATCCCCCATTCTCTGTCTCTCATCTGGTGTTCATTTAGTAACTTTCTAAAGTACGTATATACATCTTTGCTTTATTTCAATGTCGGTTCTTGGGCAGATTGCAATTGCGCGCAGCGGTCAGGGTTCTCAACAGGGTGTCTAAGTTTTATTTACTTCTTATTCGTTTTGAACGGAAATTTTGCTAATTTTAAAAAATTAATATATTATATATATTATATATTATACAGTACAATTTTCAAAGGAGGAAGACCTAACCCTTCGGTCCAAACCTAACTTTCGGATATTAGAGTGTAGAGTACCCCAGGAGGTATTTGACCGCTGCACGCAATCACAATATACCGCGGTTCTTAACACTCTTACATCTGCACTCTTAATCTGCCGCACGTAAGTAAGTCATTCAATAACTTATTCCTTGCTTTAGCAATGTTGTATAACCTTTTCAACCCCTCGGGTGTTCCCAACTGTTCCTACAGCTGTGTACACAATATTTCCTTAGCAGTAGCTATTATGCTGCCTTGTATATATGCTAATCGTCCGCTCTTTTAGACATGTTATACCTCTTTCTAGTCTTTTTCTTCTTCCTTACTTTATTTTGCCCTTCATCTTTCCACCACCTTGTTTCGTTGTCCCTTTACCAGATGTTTTTCCTAGCACCTCTCCCACTCGTACCACAACTTTTCTGTTGGCTTCTCACCAGTCATTTATCGTATCTTTTTCCCCAAACTCTTCCAGTGCCCTACTCTTAATGATCTTTTGCCAAATCTTTATACTTTAATTTCCACCACTTTACCTTCTTGTGCCCTGCTTGCTTTCCTTTGCGCCTCACCTTTGTCTCCGGTCGATGTTGACTAGCTATCCACACGCCCTTTATCACTTTCAGTTGGTAATCTCTTTTAACTGGATTCTTCTACACAGCACACCTATTTGGCTTTTCCTTTCCCCGCTACCATAGGTCACATACTTGTCTTCAGTATTTATAAAGAACGTATTAATTTCAGACAAATTCTATGCCACTGCAAAGTCGATCACACTATTTTCTTCATAATTTCTTATTCTCATCCCCAAACCTCTATGAACTCTTTCTATTCCCGCTCTTTTTCCATCAATATGTCTATTCACACAACCGTAAGAGCCGGGCAGACACATTATGAAAAGTTAGGATTCAAGATTATCTGTGAATAGCAATAGCAGAGAAAATGTACGCCCGCCTCCCTGGTGTATTTATCACTTAACCTTTTCATATATTGCATCCTCTCTTTTACCTTTATTACTCTAAAAGAGAGTATATTCAACAATTAGGCCAAATATTCACTTCTATTTGACTATTTTGCGGGTTTATTTCACATACGAAACACATTAGTACGTTAATCTAAAATACCCGTCGAAAGTCTTCGACCCACAAGATATTATTTTATACGGGAAACCTCCATAATGTCAATAACTGTTTGAGTAACTGAACTAACAACGCGATCGGAATTAGAACTAGAACTGAAAGTAGATTTTATACGATTTCACTAATTTTGAGTCATTTTTGCTAAACTTCCGGTCATGAATTTTTAAACGGGAATGACATCAAAACCGACGCTACATAAATATTCTACCTGCAGCACTTCCGATTACATCTTTTTAACCGGAGGTGATATAAAAACCGGAAGTATATATTTATTCTCGTCTTGCTAAGGCGCGTCGAGTAATATGTCGCTTGTACTATTTCGGTGACTTTAAAACAGTACTATCAGTTACAACTCCAAAACCGGAAGTCCGAGGTCAAATTTGTCATCTCTAATACCATCCTCGGGTTATAAGCTGTCATTCGACCCCTCACTTGTCATTTTATCTGTTTTAATAACGAAAGAATTATATTTCCGGACAGACGGACAGACAAGCATGAAACCGGAAGTATACACTTGTTCTTTTCTTGCCAAGGGGCGTCAAATAATATATTGCCTGTTTCCCTGTATGTACCTACTATTTCGGCGACTTTAAAACAGTATTTTCGGTTACAACTCTAAAACCGGAAGTCCAAAGTCCAATATTTCACTTTTAGTACCATCCTTGGGTTATAAGCTTTCATTAGATACTTAATTCATTCTATCTGGTAGGTATAAATGACGGAGGAGTTGTGTTTACGGACGGACGGACAGACGGACGTGGATAATTCAACGTTTTCACATTTTTTCAAATTGGGTGACAACAAAATTATTTTACAAAATGGCGCCATTATTTTAGTAATAGTTACTTCATAATTATATGGCTCAGAAATAATGTTAAGGGGAATCTTTAGACGGATAGGTACCGTATATTATCAAACAAAGAAGAAAAATATAGACATTCTAAATGTTGACAATGTAAAATGTCCATTGTTAAGATTGTCCAACAAATTTGCTTAGTGATCAGTGACTGATTTATTAAACTGTTTTTAGGTATAATAAGAAGGTAATGGAAATGGTAGAATTACATTCCATGGAAGATTGGACAAACTTACCTGTCACCAAGTGGAATATTAAGCAGCCTTCATTTAAAGATGAAAGAAAGAATGCTTTAGATGAGGGTTAGTTGTTTTTCTAACATTAGGAGTATACATTTTAGAACAATTAGTGATTATGATTAATGTAGAATGTATGGTATACCTATTCTATTATTTTCTCTCGTATTTTTTTACAGTTACAAGTGAAGCACGACAAATTTAATAAACATAAAAATATACTTAGACATTATTGTTAGGTCATAGACTTGATAAATTTCGTGCTACACAACTTTTTACATTTCCCCGGTAAGCTAACAGTCTCAGAGAATTAAGGGAGTGAGTTCTTGAAATAAAATTTAATATAAAGAGAAAAAATTGTAATTATTGGGCGCAATCAACAAATTAAAATATATTGCCATATGTCTATGCGAAAATTACAAAAAAACTACTTGCAATGACATTCCATTGAATAGAAATCGGTACTTACCATTGATGTCTGAGGTAGTCTGTATGTTTTATTACAATAAGGATCAGAGATAGATTGTGCAAAATAAAAAGACATATAACTTTAAAACATAATCATTGTTTATTTATATAAAAAAAAAGTTAAAAGACAAAACTGAATTGGTAAGAAGTGAATAAACATATTAAGTCCTTCGCGTTTTAAAAAGTTCGAAGAAAAATAATTAAACAGTTTTTTACAAATACCTGATGATCTGCGGTGATGCCGGGGGCTGCTGGCCTTGTGTAGCTCGCCTGGAGCTCTGGTAAAGCGATGCGGCGACACTTCACTTCACTTTACTTATGATCGAAAGTACTATTACATAAGTTGTTTTTTTATATGAAAGATAAAATTCCATAGTCTTGTTTCATATTTAAAAAAAGTAACTGCTAAAAAAATTAGTTTGAGCAATTGAACTTTGGTTAAAAGATCGGAACCACGTCCCGCGAAGATTGAATTAAGTTATTCTTGGAAAAGGCATACTCTACGCCACTACTAGAAACACTATATCATTTATTTCACCGGAACAACAACACCAGAAGGTATGGTATTTACGACAAACACATCGCTCCTGCTACTTTCACTACAGAATCTACACAAGATTCCATATGAGCCTAACTTTGGCACAGACAAAGAAAACTGGACTCTTCACTGCATGTCAGCTCAAACTTAACTCTCTGTCAGACCAAACTTAACTAACGCTTTCAGTTCTCCTTCAAACCCAGGTTCCCTCTTTCAAAAAAAAAAGAAGTTACCTCCTATTCTACCAACATCACATCGTTTATTCAATAGAAATAAACCAAACATTCCTTCTGCCAATAAGATAGCGAGAAAATGATCATAGAGCATCCTACTGAGGCTGTAATCTTTTTTGTAACCAATGAAAAAAAGCTCCTTTTGCCGTAAACAGATTTCTCGTTCTCATCGAAACTGCTGACTCTATTTCTAACGGCCAATTTTGAGAACTCAGATACTTGAGAGTTTTATCAATACTATAGACGTTATTTATGTCGACATTTCAGCTCTAACATAAACACTTTCCAGACTCTCAGTCTCAAAAAGTCATTAAATCCTTTTGATAGCTAGCCGAAAACACACACGTGCTCTTTCTCGGTATTTGAACGGCAAACGAAAAACACCATATCGTCACAGATCGTGGGATATATGAAAAAAGGTTTCGTGTTATAACACTTGCATCTAATTTATTCGTCACTACAGGACCGGACCTGATATATTTATAAGACGGTAAATTTGAGACCGTTACACAAGAACTAAATAAAGCAGACTGTATATTTATTAATTATTACAAAAATGTTTACAGGTATTACTACAAATTATGTTAACACTCTGAGAGTCTTGGCAGTTCTCTCTTCTTTTGTCTACCACGCACACTGCTG
Source organism: Diabrotica virgifera virgifera (assembly GCF_917563875.1). NCBI lineage: Eukaryota > Metazoa > Arthropoda > Insecta > Coleoptera > Chrysomelidae > Diabrotica > Diabrotica virgifera. The sequence goes on from NC_065444.1 coordinate 173,437,590, forward strand.
CTTCAGACGGTCGACAATTGTAAAAGTTCATTCCGCGGTGTTGTCACTTCTTACTATTTGGTTCAAGGGACTGAACAATTAACATAACAACGTAACATACAACATAACAATGTTGTACTAAGGCTCAGCCTTCTACTAACATTCAGCAGTCAGCATGCTTTGAGTCTGCCCTACGATACCGTAGTTGAATTAATAGAACATGTGTAATATTGTGTCAAGGTCAGTGCCGGTTTAACCTAACTTCAGGCCCTGGGCGCTGGAGGTTTAGGGGCCCCCTTCATTGCTATTCGTTGTCAGTTTTTTAACAAGAAAACACCTGCATTAACTATAAAGGTTTATTGTAAAATCAATAAAATATTTTTTAAACAAGCAAGAAGAATAGCAAACGTAAAAAATAATCCAAAAAATACATTTAAAAACATAAATAAAAAACAGAAAGTTCCACAAAACAACACATGACAAGCAAAAAAACATATTCTAAAAAATACATAAAGGCAAAAATTAGATCACTTTTTTTCTTGACTTGGCATGCGCAAACTGCCATATAATATTATCACAATTCAGTTTCTCTAGTTCTTCATTCTCTATAATATACAATATTGATAATGCGTCTAGGTTTTCTTGATCTAAATTTGACCTTAAATATGTTTTTATTCTTTTTAAAGCCGAAAAAGACAGCTCGCCTGAGGCATTAGAAATTGGTGTCGTCAAATAAATTTACAGTAAAGTTAAAATACTGGGAAAAGTTGCTTTTACATCCTAGAAGAATCAAATTTTTCCTAAATTGTATGATGTTTATTCAAATTTTGGCATAACGTTACAAAATGGGTAATTTCATTCTGCAAGTTCTCTTTGGTTTCATCAACATCGTTTTTATGTGTCTCGCATAAAGTATTAATTTACGTCTTGACTTCTTCTTTATCTCTAGATTAAAAAAACATCTAAAAGTTGATGTTACATTCTTGTAGCATTCAATTCGCGATTCTGAAAACAGCGACTAATTCTCTAGACTCTGGATTTTCTGCGACAGCGATTTTTTTGTCGCTGCGACGACAAATCGCAAGTGGAGTGCTAGCCTTAGAGGCCATTGTATAATGCCAAATTGCAATTTTTGTAACTTAACTTTTGAATGTTTGAAAGAGTGTATACCTATTGTTTGGGTATTGGCATTTTCAAGAATAATCTATTCTTTATCTATACATTAGATTTATGTATATCTATTTTTGTCTTTCGTTTAACTATTTTAAAAGGACTTATTTTGTTTCTATTTTAAAAGAACTTATTTTAAAGCCGAAAAGTGAGATACATTTTTATTTAAGCCCCACAATTCAAAAAGAAATTATTAGAAACTAAAAAAACTCCGTTTGTGCGATTATTTTGGATACAATTCGAGACATGGTCATTGATTAATAACCTACACAGTTTTTACCCACTACCTGGGTAGTTTTTAATCAATGACATGGCGAAATCTGACAACTTTCTGTAGTTTTTGGAAAAGGGCCCCGCCACAAACATTGACACGGGGCCCCTGTGGGGCTAGGCTACGGCACTGTGTATAGGCGTGAAGAGATGTAACAATAGAACAAAGGCGTTTGCAGTGTATTGGCGTATCTGCGTATGAGATTTTTTCGGAGAATATGTAAATTATTTAGCTACTTTATTTTTTTATAATTAAAAGAAACGGGCCCCTCCGGGGCCCGAGCCCCTGGGCGCCCGCCCCAAGCGCCCAGTGGATAAACCGGCACTGGTCAAGGTTACTTAAAAACTGCATCGGTCACTGCCAACTCGTCTCTAAGCGTAAAAGAAGACGTAATCCATTTATTGATACCTGCTAGTTTTCTTTTAGGTGGCAGTGTTGCAGAGTGTAGTAGTAATTAATTAGGAGGCAAAGACCTGATCCCCTGAAAACACCATTCGGGAAAGATCAAGAAAAGTTCTTTGATTGTAGTATCGTAGCCATCTTTGAGGAATCTATATGGGATAATATAAATGCAAAATGGGACTATTCTCTGGAGATCAGAAAAAGCAGTATCGCCATTTTCGATTACATCGAAATAATGATAAAAAAGAATGTGTGTGTATGTACTTTGTACGCACGTAAGAAGTTATATTTCTATTATATGATTTTAACGAAATTAATATATGTACTTTAAACAGTTTATTTATATTTTATTTAAATATTAAACTAATTTTAATACTTACTACTTTCCAAAAATTTTTATTAAAACAATACCAAAAAATAAAACATAAAAGAATAAAACACACACAAACACATTGAAAATGCTATAAAAAAATGATTTCTGAACAATAATTGTTGGCAACAATTTTAAATAAATATGCATTTTCTGAAAAAAAAATTATATAACAAATATACTTACAATCAAAAAATGTATAAAAAAAATAAAAAAATAAAAACTTGTATTGGGATTCGAACCCGCGTTTATTAGGGTGCTTATATTTGAAATCGAAGCACCTACTTATTTACCCACTGACACGTACCTGTCATGTGGGAAGATAGGCCAACTGACTGTTTAAAGTCTGGGTTTCCTCGAAAGCGGCACCGACAAACTGCGACCGTAACACTGCGATGAATGACTTCAGATTAAGGTGAAAAATTCAAGGTTCTTCACTGCGGCAATGAAATGTGTAAACTCAGCAAGCGGTGGCTTCCAACGCATCCTTGGAAACCACTGCTATTATTTTGCGTGGTACAGTTTTTTATGACGTCATTCATCGCAGTGTTACGGTCGCAGTTTTTCGGTGCCGCTTTCGAGGAAACCAAGGCTTTACTGTTTGACAGTTCTGAATTTAATCAAATTAATTTGATTTTTGTGGATTTAAAATATTAAAATACAACCAAACATAAAGTAAGAAAACAATATATTAGATGAAGATTGGTAGAAATTTTGTTGGTAATCAAATTATGTAAATCAAAGCATTACCTACTATAGATAGGTACATACATTTTCCAAATAGGTAAGTACCTATGTAATTTTTTATTACAATACTGAAACATTTACAATTACGTACCTGTTGCTTTTAAAGACTATCTAAAAAGTCACTACAATTATAAACTTGCTTTTGTATGTGTCCTCACAACAATAAAAACCAATATACACAACATTTGTTTACCCATAACCATTGACGTATTAATAAAATAACCGACATTGAACAATTGTTGACAGGTCATTGTAATTACCCAATCAGAGCACGTAAACCATTTCAGCTGCGCCCAGGACCAAGACTTTTGATGAATTCGCGCATATATACATTTACTCCCAACGAGGCTAAAGTATAACTTCAAAAAGTGAAACTTAGCTACTAAAGAAATGTTTTCCCCTTACTTCTGTGTAGAAACATGGACGCTTCAGTTAGATTAAATGACCTCGTTCGAGGCCCGAACATATCCAAGAAGGCTTCTGAATTACTTGCTTTCAGATTAAAAGAAAAAGAAAGATAGTATATCCACAGGCTAATAAAAGTATTTTATTTAAGTAAGATATTATATTTGCTGTTTTTCCCTCAAGAAAAGAAAACTGTCATTATAATGACATAAAAGGATTATTGAAAACAGTTTTACCGACAGTTCAAAACGTAGTTTTGAAGTGTGTCCTTTTACAAAACGGTAATAAATTTTAGTCAATAGGTAATCATGGATCATTCTACCAGCATGAAAGAGCAATATAAAAAAATATCACTAGTCCGGAAAGAAATTAAGTACGAAGAAGTCAGATGGGTAATTTCTGTCGATTTTAAAAAGGAAAACTGCTTTATTGGACCGCCAAGTGAATATATTTCTATATATTTGGGACAGCATAGCAAAAAAATCATCCATCGTTTAAAACATATATTGGCTTTTGAGAAATGTTGTGATTTAAGGGGAACAGAGCAAAATGCAAAATTTTGACGTATGTCAAAATTTTCAATGTGTTTTAACTGTATTAATTTTTTTTTCGAATCCTGAGAAAACTAATAAGTATTTTTGAAAAATTTAAACGCAGAATGAAAGACTCCTTTACTCCGTACTACCGAGGACCGAAAGTCCCTTAGAATAAATAAAAAGTTTCTTTTGAATGAAATATTTGCAACTAAAAATCACACTAAATCTCTTTAATTTTCACCCCTATAACTTTAATTTTCACCTAAAATAAACATTATAAAAGTTTTCAGGGACTTTCGGCCATCGGTAATAATGTAATCTTTCATTTTGCGTTTGTTTTTCAAAATCATGTATTAATTTTCTCAGGATTCGAAAAAAAAATAATACATTTAAAACACATTGAAAATTTTGACATGCGTCAAAATTTGGCATTTTGCTCCGTTCCCCTTAAGGAAAACACGGTATTAAACTAACCTTTCTTCCATGAAAACCGTCTATTGTAAGCTGGTCGCAATGCAGCCGTTTGGCTTATCGTACATTTTCCATTCACACATGATATCCTTTCCAGGATTCTGGAACCCTGCACCAGCGCCAGCGTCTACATATCTAAGGAATGGGTACAAAGTGTTTTTGGAATCATTCGACAGTCTCCGAAACATGTTTGCGGTCTGCAATCTAATGACTCGCAATCATGCAACATATGGTTTCAGATCGTCTGTTACAAAGTCCGTAGCTTGAGTATACATGATACTAGCGCATGTCCAGTAAGGAGGTCTGCCATAACTCTGAAGTGATTATTCTCACTACTTCAGTGACAGTAGAACCACTCTCCGAAAAATTGGAAGTAAAATCTGTAGTCGCGCATGGCGACCGCGCAATGTTCTTAGTCGCTTTTGCCCCACTCTTGCATTGCTAGTCGCATAGAAACGTACGGAATTTAACAGGGAAAACCCGCATCCACCACTGGTGAATTACCAATTGCGTACTGCCGGTATTACTTCTTGAGATCAAAGCGCCGACAGAGGAGTGGTTTTACTGTGGAACCTCTATATACTGTGCTTCAGTGATTATCATTTTTCTCAGTACTAGTAGCACATGTCTGTCCAATGTACATTTTACTTGTGTTTAACTGAGTAAGAGTTATGTTGCCTTCTCCTAGTGAAATAGAAATGTTGCAATTTCTACCCCTCATGAATATTTCTACACTCGACCTTTCTGCAGTCTGGGTTGAGTGTTTTCTCTGCCCCATGCCTCTTGTGGGCAAATTTCTACTTGAAAGGTACATTAGACTTTTATCTGGATACCATATGGTCAGACGTCATCATCCATCCGGTATCTCTAACTTAATTTATGATGTTACTATGTCCTGATCTAAGTCAATTCTTCTCCGACACCAGAATATATAGCTGTTGGGATCTGTAATATAATATATTTATATGTGGTACATTTATGTTTTAGGTCTTGATTTGATCATTCTTCCAGGCGTAGCATTTACAAAAAATGGCGACAGATTAGGACATGGTGGTGGCTACTATGATAGATTCCTACGAACAGTTTGTAAAAAACAAGCTAAGCCACCGGCGCTCATAGCTGTAGGTTTTAACGTCCAAGTTGTAGATAGTATACCAACAGAAGAAACTGATTATAAACTAGATATGGTACTTTATTCCGAGTAAAGTTCTGTAAAAAATGTGTACAGTTACTTGAATAAAGATATTAATTAAAGCTTATGTTTTTGATACAATCTAATACAAGTCAAATTGAACAAAAGTAACATATCGTATTCATTTATATTTCTAGATTTTTTTGATGGTTTGAGTTGATTAATTTTGTTTCCTTTACAATAGTATTGTTTGTTCCATTTAAAATTTGGTTATTTCATCAATTTCCTCTAGAAATTTTTATTAACAATTTCCCATTTTTATTATAGAAAAGTATTTAGGATGGAAAGAAAAAGTATTTGTTTCACGCTATTTAAAATGAAAATAAAACGCTATTTTAAAATGATAGCGATTTAGATGGGTAAACTGTTGATGCATTAGTGGAATAGATTCCTAGCTTCGCCCGATGGCATGGTTATGCCTTGGGTTCACAGTTTACTTTAATCGTTATCGACACTTATTTCATCTTTCCCCATTAGAAGTCGCTAAAGGCATGCGTTGGCATAATATTTCGATATATTTACCATATCAGCACCTAAGAGGTAAGGTGTGTTAAGTCACCAAATCTAAATTTGTCAGGAAACCAATTTGAAAGTTTATGTCGTGTTTAAACAAGTGTGAAGAAACCGCTAATGGACTTAATATGTTTGCTCTAAATTTTGACATTGATGTGACTTAACATTATTAACCCCAACTTTCCAATAGTTGAGTTGTGACTTAACATAGGACATTACTAAGATTTTTTTTACTACTAAAACATAAATTTAAGTTACAAACAACATTTTATTAATCCGAATATACCCTAATACAAAAAAATATATCAAAAGTAAAAATAAAAGAAAGTGTCATAATATGACACTCCAACATTCAGATGATTCTTTAAGAGAAGAAGATAGTAATATTATTATTAGGATATTAATAATTACGAGGCTTATAACATAAGCGTTTTAAAGAAGTTACTTTAGTCGTCAATATCCTCTTCTCTTAAAGAATCATCTGAATGTTGGAGGTTTTGGTAAAATGTATGACAAACTTGAGGTGTACATTGAAAAAAGGTTTTGTAGGTGTTTATATTTCTTTGTAGTGATAGGCTTTGCAACAATTTGAGGTAAAACTGACATATCTTTAGACCCTACAGTATTTCGGCGATTTCTGTTTAAGTCCACTGTATGAAATTCTCCATCAAAATCGGTTTTGTAATAAAGAAATCCGGGGCTGTTTGAACGAACTTGAAGGCAGACAGCATTGGATATTAGAAAAGGACTGCCATCAACGGATTTCGTTCTGTAGAAATATGGTCCGTTTACTTCATACAAGCTTTTAAAATCTCAAAAATATTCTGTTTCCATACTCAAAACTGTAAACGGATTCTTCTTATTGCACGCTCGAACTAGCTGATGCCAATCCCAAGTAATCATAATTTTAAACTGTGTCTCTTTTCTCCAGTACCTTTCTATTAGAGAATGATCCGAATCGGCCTCAAGATGTGTGTGTCCTCGTAATAAATATTTGTCTCCGATTTCCTCAAGTTGTAGAAACTTATGTAAGATATAAAAGTAGCACATTACCATCCCCATATTACGATTTTGTGATGGACAATTATCGGACCATATTATTGTGATTTTTCTCAAATCGGGTGAATACGCTATACTTACCTAAGTTACTGATATTATTTTCCTGAAAAATATCTGGGCATTGACTGGAATCTTCTGTATTATCTTGAAGGGACTGATGTACCTTTTGGATGCCAGAAACTTCATTGACATCTAAAAAATATTAAGTGAAGTCCTCGAAAAGTTCGTAGAGTAACCTGGTACACAATGTTAAGTCACAAAATGGCATTTTAAACTTTTTAAATAACTAATTTTGCACGAAAATGTGTTTACTTGTTAGTTGCTTTTAAGAATGCTACTAAAAGCCAAATTCTGACTGTTAGAATAAATAAAAATAAAAATGCTTACCGGTTTTCAAGTTTTCTGTTGAGGGTATATCATTAGTTTCATCATTTTCTGGTTGAAAATCAACAATTTCTGCCGTTTTAGTGTTTTTAAAAACAAGTTCACACATACGTCTACCACGATTCATAGCGAATAGTGTTCGATTTATCAAACAAATTATAAAAACACAGTTATAACACTATTTACCTCTGTAAAAAATGAGCACGCTATAGTTCGAAAAATTGCCACTATCTTTAACATTGTTTACCTCGATTCGCATACGGGACTTAACACTGTATATCGCCATCTTTTGGCGAAATGCCGCAAGTAGAGACTTAAATTTCTTTTCACTAGATAGAATTCGATACGGTAGATCCAAAAGTGCACGTAACTCTTTTCTCTGAAAAATGTGACTTAACACACTCTACCTCTGAGGTGCTGATATTATACAGGGTGTCCCGAAAAGATTGGTCATAAATTATACCACAGATTCTGGGGTCAAAAATAGATTGATTGAACCTCACTTACCTATATACCAGGGGAGGGCAAACTTTTTTTAGTAAGGGCCACAAAATGTTTTTGGTCTATTATCGAGGGCCACAATATTTGTTACCTTAAAATGTTCGAATTTTTTATTAATTTTGTTTGGGGTAGGGGGGGCTATGGTATGAAATCAACATTTTAAGCATAATTTTGTGAATTTTCTTCACAGAATATTATGATTGGTGTTTTTTTATGACGATTTTTGAGTTTTTGATATCACTCAGAAGCCAAAATAACAAATTTTTTTGTAAAAAAGTGTGCAAATCAACATATTTAGTATTGTTAATCAAAAAATAAGCATAAAACAAAAAATATCTCGACAGGTTTACCTCGCGAAATGTCTAAAGAAAATATATTATAAAGGACATCGCACACATTTATGGAAAATATAATGTCATCCAAATTCAATAAAATTTATACGAATAGATTCGTTTTAAATTAACGGTCAAATCTTATCATTGCGCCAACTCCATATTTTCAATAATAAGAGCAGAAATTGATATAAATAAATCTGAAATCAAATGGATACGTACATAAGTTAGAGAGAGAAAAAATATTTTATAATACCCAAATTGTCGGTACTCCATAAATCAGCGGATTAGTTTCACTAATCTGCTTAGGCCCAGCGGGGTTTAAGCTCTTTTGAATAGCACCCAGAGCAATAGTGATTGTAACTGACAGTTTTACTGACTCCAAAAATGTGATTTCGATAAACTTTAATTGCAATTTGCGCCGTAATTAATCATAATTAAGAGTTGGCGCAATGATAAGATTTGACCGTTAATTTAAAACGAATCTATTCGTATAAATTTTATTTAATTTGAGTGACATTATATTTTCCATAAGATGTGTGCGATGTCCTTTCAGGTGGATCTGTCAAGTAGCTTTTCAGTTAGATTTTTAGTTGAATTGGTTTTAGTGCGGAAAGCAGTTTTGAGAAAAACTGGAATTTTTTTGTCTGTCAAATCGTAAAGTGATGCACACCGGAAAATGTTTTTGAATCGCGGAATAATTTACAAATGAGAAGGGAACAACTGTTGAATGTTTCTCACTACGCTCAAGCTGCTGTAAAGCGAGTCGAAGGTGGGGATATTAAGAATGCAGTACTTCCGGTAATTTCACTCCGGCAAAACTGAAATTTTTAGACAGTAGTCTTGGAGTTATGTACTTTCAAAATTAATAGTTTTGTTGTAAAACGAAAACTAGAAACGTCTTATATTTAAATTTAATCAGAGAGTGTCATAAACACCCTATCCGGTTTCGGGCTCCTAAGCTATCATCAGAGAGCGTATAAATGACTTTATCTGAATGAACTAAAACAAATACGACTGCTAGTACCGATTCACAACAAAATAACACGAAACGGGTGCCGTGGCGGTACCCGTATCGTGCAGCATTGGTCCGAAATTTGGCTTAATGGCTTGCATTGCAAAAATATACAAACTAATCTATAATTTCTAGTTCAATGTAGACTGGTACGGAATCAATTTGAACTAAAAATGATTTCTTAGAAGTGATAAGGAAAATTATATATATGTATCTTCAAAATCTTTGAAACGATTTTCAAATTCTGTCAGCAAATTACAAAGCTTTTCTTTATAAATTTTAAACTTATTTTCTGGTACATTATTTAATGATTTTAATGAGGGAAATTATTGAACTAATTTTTTCTTTTTTATATGATCAATGAATAGTTTTGAATAGTTTGTGTTTCATTTTAAAAGTTTCATTTTGCTTCAAAACTTATAAATTTAGAAATTTTGTCGCATTTTTTTATATCTAAAAATATAGTAATTTCCTCCCCTAACTCACAGCACCTTTTAAGAACCTTTTTGTACTTACTGTAAGGTCTATAAGTCATCAGTATGTTTTGTCTAACTCTTCCAAATAGGCTATGAATGCACGATGATTTAATCCTCTTGAACGAATAAAATTAACAATATTAGTTGTAATTGAAATGACGTTGTCTACTTGCAAAACATTTTTGAACACAGAACAATACCTGCAGGTGGATTATGCAATGAAAAAGTAATAAATAATGTTCAGGAAGTTGTTCATGGACGTAATCTTTAAGTTTTCTCAACATTACAATATTTGCTCCTCTTAAATTTGGCGCTTCGTCAATTGTTACACTTACTAGGTAGTTACGGGTTAATTACGGGAAAATTTGCGGAAAAATCACCCGCTGCGAAATGGTTAATAGCTGCATTATCTATATGATTATTAATATTAGCAATAATTATAAAAAAATCTTTAAATGAAAATAATACACTTTTTTCCGAGGGTCGCAAAAAATGTCTAAAGGGCCACATGCGGCCCGCGGGCCGCACTTTGCCCACCCCTGCTATATACAATAGTGCACACAAAAATAGTTAAAGCCCTTTGAAGTTACAAAATGAAAATCGTTTTATTTTCATATATCAAAAAGTCTTAGAGATTTTTTATTGAAAATAGATATGTTAGTCCTGTCGCCAGTGGGGGTACAACGGCCCACTTAATTCAGATGGACTTACCCAAGTTTTTTTTATGTATTTTTACCCGTAGAACACGAATTTTTTGGGTAACAGTCGATCCGGATGTCGATAAGATTGTTATAAACAAAGAACTTGAGGAATCACATAACAGCGATTTTTCGCAAAACAAAACGTTGTTTTGTATTTTTTGGGTCATTCTAAGCAAAAAATGTTTTTACAAGTTTTTTCGTAGGATGCATAGTTTTCGACATAAACGCGGTTGAACTTTCAAAAAAATCGAAAAATTGCAATTTTTGAACCCGAATAACTTTTGATTGAAAAATAAAATAGCAATTATGCTTACAGCATTTGAAAGTTTAAGTCAAATTCTATCGGTTTTGATTACTTTCATTGCTAAAAATTAATTTTTTTATTGTTAAACAAAGCTATAAACACATAGTGATTGAATGATGTTTTCAATGCATTTCCCATTTGAAATCGAACGAGTAGGAGCGCATACTACAATTTCTACGTAGATTACGTACATTAAAACGCATGCATTGGGCACGGGAAACACTATGTGTTTATGGCTTTGTTTAATAAATAAAAACTTAAATTTTAGCAATGCAAATAATCAAAACCGATAGAATTTGACTTGAACTTTCAAATGCAGTAAGCAGAATTGCTATTTTATTTTTTAATCTAAAATTATTCGGGTTCAAAAATTGCACTTTTTCGACTTTTTGAAAGTTTAACTGCGTTTATCTCTAAAACTATGCATCCTACGAAAAAACTTGTAAGACCATTTTTTGCTGAGAATCACCCAAAAAATTTAAAAAAATGTTTTGTTTTGCGAAAAATTGCTGTTATGTAATTCCTCAAGTTCTTTGTTTATAACAAACTTATCGACATCCGGATCAACTGTTACCCAAAAAATTCGTGTTCTACGGGTCAAAATGCATAAAAAAAACTTGGGTAAGTCCATCTGAATTAAGGAGGCCGTTGTACCCCCCTGGCGACAGAACTATGTGGAATTTTTATGGAAGCAACATCTTAAAAAAAAATTAAAGTGAAATTTGTGCACCCCATAAAAATTGTATGAGGCTTTGTTCCTTTAAACCCCCCAAACTTTTTTGTACGTTCCAATTAAATTATTGTTGTGGCACCATTAGTTAAACGGTAAGACCCCATTTTAACAGTCCCCGTTTCAGCGGTTCTCGATTCCACCGACCCTTTTCAGCAGTCCCCGGTTCAGCGGTACCCATTTCAGTAGTCCCCGTTTCGGCGGTTCTCGATTCCACCGACCCGTTTCAGCGGCGTTTGGTTCTGCAGCATGCCGTTTGAGAGGCATCGTTCAGGAAAATGAGTAAAAACAGGACCCTCTTGGGGACAGTAGTTTTAACAATAAAAAATGAATTTTATAAAATAAACAATAAATTGTCCCAAAATCACCCTATATATAGCTTTGCAATTGCATAAAAAGTAGGGTAATATGGTAAATAATTTGCAAAAAATTTGATGTTTTATTTACGTATTTTCAAAATAATACTACATTACGCAACGAGCATTTTTAATGATGGTCATTTATGATGCCAGTACGACAAATCCGACAAGCCTGGAAGAAGAAGAGAAAAAAATGTTTCAATCGCGCTGCAGTCATTCTTGACGAAGTTGAGTTAGATGATTTATTTAAAGAAATAAATACACTTTGTAGAAGATGAACTATAACTTGCAAAGAAGCAATTTGTAAGTTGTAGACGTTGACTAGAATAATCAAATTAAAATTCATGAACATTCTTTTATTTTTAATTTTTGTACTTAATTATATAAATTTATTCAAATAAATTACTATTAAAACGAATACAGAAATTTAATTCTAATTATTGAATTTACACATACATCATTAAATAATGCAAAAATATAATTTATACTTATTAGATGCTTACCTAGACAAATATTAATAGATTCATCGAATAAAATTAGAATAAAACAAAAATTACTTTATTAAGGCAGTATCAAATTAAAAAAAAATTTATGTATTGCATTAATTTATAATTATTATAGAATTTATCTAACTAATATACTTTATTTAATAAAATTTACAGAATCCTTACAAAATAATAATAATTGTAAAATTCAATAACTTTTATAATAAAGGTAATCAATTTACTTTTCAGGGATTTTCCATTATTTTAAAGGGTCCTTACTTTTTATTATTTCACTGCATATACAATCCATAAATTGGATTATAAAATGTAGATTCTTATATAAAATCTGTTCAATTTTCACCTATTACTATTTGTAAACAATTGAAATATGATTTATTAAAAAACAAATGTTAACTTGATTTCTACTGGTCATATAAAACTATTTTTTCTTTTTTAATGTATATTTCTTATTATATATTTATCTTAATAATATACTTTATTTAATACAATTTACAGAATTCTTACGAAATAATTGTAAAATTCAATAATTAAAGAAAAATGTAATCAATTGATTTTTCCATGATTTTCCATCATTTTAAAGGGTCACAACTTTTAATTATTTCACTGCATAGGCAGTTCATAAACTGGATCATAAAATGTAGATTCTCATATACAATCTGTTCAATTTTCAGCTCTTAGTTTGTATGAACAACGGAAATATGATTTATTAAAAAATAAATGCTAACTTGATTTCTGTTTGTCATATAAAATTATTTTTTCTTTTTTTATATGAATTTTTTCATCAGATTTTCATTGAGCCTACATGCAAGCACAGAACATAAAAAATATCTAAGTTTTTCTAATTGTTTATAAGCTAAAAAGTCAGGTCTTTTTCAAACAGTTTTTTTAATAACAATTTCAATAAAATGTTAAAATTTTTTTAATACGTCTTAAAATTAAAGTCTCAAATAATCGACTGCGATCTGCTAAATATCTCACAGAGTCACTGTAGGGCAAGAACAGTTGTATAAACAATTGCTCTCTGGGATAAACAAATTGAATAACTTATAAACTATTTGGTCGATCTGGTTGAAATTTAGCACACTTAAATAACTCATTAATTGACATAATTTAAAGTCATTAAATTTTACGTAATTGTGCAAAAAATAAAGTTATTAATATTTATAATTTACTGCAAAAATGAGGGTTTTTTGCAATTATCTCGGTCAATTGTTTATATATTACAATATGCTTACCACCAAATTAAAGAACTTTTTAAGATCTACATTTATTTGAAACATTTTTCTCTACAATATACAAGAAACGTTTTATAGCCAAAAAACTGCTTTTTTCATTCTTTACAATTGTTAAAAAAAAGCAAAATCAGCTGTAGGTCTTCACGGAATTATCATCCGTTATCCCTTATCTACCGTTTAAAACTTTGAAAACCCTGTAGAACATCTTTACGTGAAATCGATGATTTTTTTCCCTAGTAACTGGGGTATATACCAGATACTTAGATATTACCTGTATATTTTCAAACAAGAATTAGTTAAAATAATATCCTACAATAAAACTAATTACTTATCATTGTCATATTATTATTTTCTTATTGAGACCGCTCTATTGGGGACCGCGTTTATGGGGACCGCTGAATTGGGCACCGCTGAATCGGGGTACCGCTGAAACGGGGACCGCTGTATTGAGACCGCTCAATCGGGGACCGCGCTTATGGAGACCGCTGAATAGGGGTGAAACCAGTTAAACACAATGTTTTTAAAACTTTTTTGCCTCTTAGTACTTTTTTGATAAGCCAGTATTTATGGAGATATTTTGAATATTTGTCGAATCCCCACATATTTGTATATGGTTAAGTAATATGATTATAGATACCTGTTAGTTAATAATCTGAAAATTTATTTATAACTTACATTTTTAGGTAAATTTTTTGAAAAAGAAGCCATATCTTGATAAAAGGTGACTTATCAAAAAAAGACTAAGAGGCAAAAAAGTTTTAAAAACACTGGTGTTTAACTAATGTTACCACAATAATAGTTTAATTGGAACGTACACAAACGTTTGGGGGGTTTAAAGGAACAAAACCCCCATAAAATTTTTATGTAAATATATTAAAAAATAAGCCGCATCTCGATAAAAACTGGCTTATCGAAAAAACTTTGAGAGGAAATTTTTTTTGAAAAACGTTGTGTTTAACTAATGGCACCACAATAATGAATTAATTAGAAGGTACACAAAAGTTTGGGGAGGTTTAAGGGAACAAAACCCCCATAAAAGTTTATGGGGTGGACAAATTTTACTATAATTTTGTTTTAAGATGATCCTGCCATAAGAATGATATATGTCCATTTTCAATAAAAAATCTCTAATAGTTTTCGTATTATTGAAAAAAATCGATTTACATTTTGTAACTTCAAAGGGCTGTAACTTTTTTTATAAGCATATTTGTACTAAGGTAAGTTAAGTTCAACCGAATTATTTCTGACCCCAGAATGTCTGGTATATTTATGACCAATCTTTTCGCGACACCCTGTATAACCAGTCGTTGCGTTTTAATTCAGTTCGGTCTTCTTACAAACCTCTTTGATAACGGATAAACCTAGAAAAATTTGTCAGAGGATGGTAAGAGACTCGAATTAAATCACAATGAAACCGTCTATGTTTATTATGTATATTTTATTTATAGGTCTGGATCCCGCGTATGAAAAAAAGTTGATTAATAGCAAGCTGAAAATTTGTTAATAGCTTAAGGGTGTCTAGTCGGATAAACTTTGATCTATGGGAACACTGGAACAAGGGCAGTTTTAATTGTGGAACAGGTTAAAAATTTGGAACGGTCATACCACGAAAACGGCACATTTATTTTGTCCGACAGAACAGACTTAAACTCTTCGAACAGAGATTAAACTTTCTTGTAAAAATCACACTGCTATTTATCACCTGTCATAATTCCTGTCATTTGACATATTCTACATGTTCCACTCATTAAAACGCCCACTTGGTGATAAATAGCAGTCTGATTTTTGCATGAGAGTTTAATCTCTGTTCGGAGAGTTTAAGTCTGTTCTGTCGGACAAAATACATGTGCCGTTTTCGTGGTCTAACCGTTCCAAATTTTTAACCTGTTCCACAATTAAAACTTCCCCTGTTCCAGTGTTCCCATATATCAAAGTTTGGCCGACTAGACACCCTTAAGCTATTAACAAATTTTCAGCTTGCTATTAATCAACTTTTTTTTCATACGCGGGATCCAGACCTATTAAGATGGATTCTGGAAGGAAATTTAGATCAAACAAAGTGCCAGAATCGGCTAATTTTGAAATAGGTCCCATAATATTGGACGGTTTAATGTCTTTATGTACCAACGATTTGCCATGAATGTGTTTTAATGCTTGAGAAATGCCATATAAGCAATCACATAAGGTGTATTCCTCAAACTAGGGATGGCGGTTTTTGACAAAACACCAGTTTTCGGTTATACCGGTTTTTCTTGCTTACGGTTTAACCTGGCGGTTATAACCGGCCAAAAAAACCGGTTTTTGGAAAAACCGGTTTTCGGTTTTTTTAATCCAATAGGTTACAAAGTTACATTTACAGTACACTTTAGTTTGCGATACTCCATTCGACTCGATATCAATATGATCAAAATTAGTACTATCTAAAGAACATGTATTACTTTTAACACGTTTGTATATTTGTATGGGCCATTCGACGAACATACACCTGTTTTGGATTACTTCGACAACGAATATTTTACTGTGCAACATAAGAAGTACGAAAGTAAATGGCGCTAATAATTATTCCAATAAACAACAATGTAATTTGCAATTTACTTTCGTTCTTCTTATTTTGCACAGTAAAATATTCGTTGTCGAAGTAATCCAAAACAGGCGTATGTTCGTGGAATAGGGAGAATAGGTACATTTTAACTCATTTAATACTTCCTGTATGAGTCAGTATGAGTGTATCGTTTTGAAAACGTAGCGAAATTCTTGGAGATTCGTATTCGTAATCAGTAATTCGATATTCATAGTCAGAGCATTATTTTTGGTAATCAGAAAAAGTCATTCACCCACATTCAATGTCAAGAGTTAAGTGTGAAAAATTGATGATGTTTGCGTCTAATTCAACCAGATCATTTCTTATGTAAATATTATGATTACAAATACCTTTTCAAGGAAATATTATAATAAAACTTAATAATTGTTTCTGGCTGATGTGAGATTGCACTTTCAGTTTGCTTCTGTATTTTATAAAATAAAATAAAATTTGAATTATGGTTTTGTTTGGAATAATGACTTGAGAATAATAATTATAATTGGGATCCGAAATAATACCTAACCTAATGATAATCACCGTAAAAACCTAATAACCGGTTTTTCCTTTCAAAAGAAAAAACCGGTTATAACCGGGACAAAAAAACAACCGGTAAAACCGGTTATTGCAAAGTAAAAAACCGGTTTTAGGTTTAAACAGGTAGGTTTTTCCCATCCCTACCTCAAACCTATATCTATAGACAAAATCTGCCAAGCTGATTTGCGATATTTCTAATAACTTTGTATGTTTTTATAATTACACAGGCAAACGAATTTGATCCTAGACTATCGTTACGGATGTAACTCTTTTGATGTCAGTATTTTATAGAAACGCGGACTAATATGTTTTGATTATATTGTTAATTTTTGCTAGCTTGCTCCATTTATATCAAATTAAGTGCCAAAGGCATGGATTTCATGATATTTACTTAACTGTGCTAAGTAAATTGAACATAATGTTAATCGTATAATAACTTAATAACCAATCCACAGCGAAGCGTGGCAGGGTCAGCTAGTGTTAAAATATGAAGTCAGTGTGGAAGATACACATTGGTTACTTATTTATTTTTAATTGGATTGGTTCTTTAATAATTTTTGTAATATTTAAATTACTGGCAGTGATTTGAACTCTGGTCAATCGCGGGAAACGTAAAAAAGTAATAGACGCGAAGATAGTCACAGTTTTAGTGACGTCAATCTAAAGGAGTATAATTGTTTGTTTTACAAATAAAATTGTAGCTTTTAGTATTTTCTTTAGAATTTCATCACATTTTCTCACCGTTTGAACCTTCCTTTGACTTCTACAAATGTTTCAAAATCGAAATTAATTAACCAAATCGGTTTAGTCATTCTGGAGCTATTATAAAAACGATATAAAAAAGGATGTGTATTAAACGTCCTTTACTTTTTATATATCGACAAATAACCGGACAAACTGCATGACGTGGCTCGTTCGGCTTTTATAAGATTAGATGATAAAATTTGCTGTGTAGACACTTCTAATTAGAATCTAGAGTATTTAAACTTAATTCTTTAAGATGGGACGTATGAGAAATCACGTTTAATATTTCTTTAAGGCAAAAATGGGCAATACGTTCTTGAAAAACGATCTACTGCTGTAGTATACTTATAGTCCAGAGAAATAAGGTTTTTCTCGTGACACTTCCCCCTCCAGGCCGAAACCAAATTTTTTGAGTAGTATGGACATCTATATTATTAACCTATATGTTTCCTGCAGCCGATTTTGATGATATACATAGTTATAAACAAATGAAGATCGAAAAACAGTAAATTATCGCTTTTTTCGTCTATTACCAAAAAGTTAAGCACTTTAAACAAATTTGAGAGTAAGAAACTCATAAATCGTATAAAAAACTTCAATATGGCATTCGCTGAATATGTCCATCCTTATTGGTTGCTTAGAAAATTGCAAAATAAATCATAAATATTGAGTTTTTATAAATATTCATAACTTAGGTAAAAATTAACTTAGAATCTTCTTATTGCACGGAATACCGAGACTTCTTGTACTTAAATTATATTTTAAATGTCAAAGCAATTGGTCAAATAGTTTAAAAGTTATTTAATTTGTTTTTCCCAAATTAATTTTTTTTGCAACACTGTAAGTCAGAAAATTATGAGGTTACAATAATACTTCGGACAGTTTATGAAAGAAGAACATTTATACTATTACCGTAATTAAAAATAAATGACAAAAAATAATTTTAAACAGTGTAAAATTATTTTGCAAAAACATGTTGATTTTTTGCTTACTTATAAACAATTAGAATAACTTTTTAACCGTTACCCGTAGAAAAATTATTTTTTCATATTTAGAAAGACTGAATTTTTATACACATTTAGAAAGAAAAACAACTGTTCTAGGAGATTTAGGGACAAAGTTAGCCCCCCCATTTTTTTAATTCACATGTTTTTGCAAAATTATTTTGCAATATTTATAATTATTTTTTGTCATTTTTTTTAAATTAAATTAATACTGTAAATTTTCTTCTTTTATAAACTATCCAAAATATTACTGTAACTTCATCATTTTCTGACTTACAGTGTTGCAAAAAAAATTAATTTTGGATAAACAAATTAAATAACTTTTAAACTATTTGACCAATTGCTTTGAAATTTAGGGTATAATTTAAGCACCATAAGTCTCAGCATTCCGTGTAATAAGAAGGTTCTAAGTTAATTTTTACATAAGTTATGAATATTTATAAAAACTCAAAATTTATGATTTATTTGGCAATTTTCTAAGTAACCAATAAGGATAGACGTATTCAGCGAACGCCATATTTAAGTTTTTTATACGGTTTATGAGTTTTTTACTCTCAAATTTGTTTAAAATGCCCAATTTTTTAGTAATAGACGAAAAAAGCGAAAATTTACCGTTTTTTGATCTTCATTTGTTTATAACTATGTATATCATCAAAATCGGCTGCAGGAAATATATAGGTTATTATTATAGATAACCATATTACTCGAAAAATTTGGTTTCAGCCTGGAGGGGGATGTGTCACCAACACGATATTTTTTTTCCTTATTTCTCTGAACTATTAGTACAAATGAAGGGTACAGGGGAAAAGCAAGCTAAGTCAAATTTTATGATTTTAAGATAAATAAATCTTAAAGTTCAAAACGCTACAAACACTGCCTACAGTTTTTGGAGTCAGAATTTATTTTTACCACTATGTTTTCAAACTATCTGAGATCCAAGGGACTATCTGAGAAACCCGACTTGCCCGTATTTGCTTGGTACTGCACGGACTTATCATATTATTACCCTGCACAGGATATTATTTCTTATTAAATATTTCCTAACGTATCCTATTTTTCTCCTGAGAGGTATGTTTACAACAAAATCTTACTTACCTACCTATGTTCTATCTATAGGATAACGTTAATATTATTAAGAAAAATAAATATACAGTGAGCACGTAAAGGTTGGAATAAATTAATTTTCTCGAGAATGAACAATTTTGGAAAAAAATCCCGAAACAGGTCAATTTTTATTTTTAAATTACGACTTTTTGGCATACATATAATACTAGTGACGTCATCCATCTGGGCGTGATGACGTCATCGAATATTATTTTAAATGGGAATAGGGGTCGTGTGATAGCTTATTTGAAAGGCAATTTAATTCTCTATTCATTAATATAAACATTTACATAATTATTTATACAGGGTGTCCAAGAAAACCTTTTTTTAATTTAATTTATTGACATAAAAAGAAGAATGCATGTAATTTATTTAATCCAAAATACATTTTACTGCTCTCAGAAAACAAAAAAATGTTTATTTGAAAAATATTCATTGCTTTTCGCCAGTGCCGGTTTATGCACTGGGCGCTTGGGGCGGGCGCCCAGGGGCCCGGGCCCCGGAGGGGCCCGTAGTGCCCGTTCCTTTTATTAATAAAAAAGTAAAGTCCGCTAAAATCTACATATTTAACAAAATAGAAAAAATGACGACGAAATACCTGCGATTTCGAAATGGTCTGATTTTAAGACTGACGACTTTATAAAAACTATGAACTTTTAAACATTGATTCCTTAGAAAATTGTAAAAGAATGTATCAAGATGGAGACAAAGCTTATTGTAGAAGATTAAATGGAAGCAACTTTTATAGAGGAAAACTCAATGGAGGCAAAGAAAAGAGAGATTGGCTAATATACGACGCAAGTGCTAAAGCTGTTTATTGTTACCCGTGCAAATTATTTTCAATTGAAAAAATAGTTTAACTGATTTTGAATGGACCCACTGGAAACATTTGAATAATTTTCTCAAATATCACGAAGAAAGTAAATTTCATCTGAACTCTATGGTTACATTAATAACAAGATCATCAATAATTGGAGTTCTGCCTTGAAAGAGCAAGTAGAACGCGAAGCTGACTATTGGATAAACATCCTAAGAAGAGTAGAAGGACTAGCTTTCCGTTGATCCAATGACGATTTAACGAGTCGTCATAAAGGAAATTGTATATTAGGCTAAATTTGACTACTTGTTAGATGAACATTTACAACGGAATGCGAATAAATGAAAGGGTTCAGTTAGCTATGTGTCTCACCAAATTTGAAATGAGTTCTTGGAAGTATTAAAATCAAAACTTAGAAACTTTTGATATGTGTCTCACCAAATTTGAAATGAGTTCTTGGAAGTATTAAAATCAAAACTTAGAAACTTTTGACGCTGTAAATGCTTTAGTTAAAAACAAGGGATCCATCAAACCTATGTTTTCCAGTTAAGCAATAACAGAGACGAAAAATTAGCAATTAAAATGAAGCCAAGACGTTACAGAATAAAACGGATACCTTGGAGATAGCTCCATTGACAGTGATTTGGACAAAAACTTTGGAACGAGTTAATGCAACAAGCAAAACGTGAACGTGAAGAAACTGTGGACTTGTGTCAATTGGAGTAGAATTAATGACACCTATTTTGAGATTTATTGGAGACGTAAGAAATTTGTTAAGCGAAATTGAATAGAAGCCAAAAATATTTTTTACGAAGACGACGATATCTCAAACATATTCTATACAACTGACCTTCAAAGATCAAAGAAGGGAAAAACATTTTTTGATGAAGCAGGTGAAAGTGAAACAATTAAAGGCCAGTTATAGGCCACAATATTACTCAAGATTCAAGATCTTTTAAAGAGATTTCTCCTTCTTCTTCTTCTTCTTCTTTTTGTATAGACATGGCTGCCCGTTTTTTCAATGTGCCTCTAGTAGTTGTCGTTCCATCGTTTTCGTGGTCTTCCTACTGATCGTCTTCCTATTGGAGAACCGTCTCTCGCTGTCGTTACTATTCTATTTCTTGTCATTCGGCTTATGTGGTCATTCCATTATATTCTTCTGTTTCTTACCCAGTTATTAATGTTGTCCACCTTGCATCTCCGTCGTATATCTGTACTTCTAGCTCTACCCCATAGAGTCTTACCATCGATTTTTCAGAGGGTTTTCATCTCGGCTGTTTCGAGCAATCTTTTTGTCCTCTCTGTGTCGGGTCGTGTTTCTGCCGCGTATGTCATTATTGGTCTGATGACTGTTTTGTAATTTCTGCCTTTCATTTCTTTTCCGATATGTTTATTTCTCCATATTTTGTCATTCAGGCAACCTGCGACTCTGTTTGCTCTATTCACTTGATCTTCCACTTCTGCTTCGAGCCTTTCGTAGCTAGATAGTGTGGGGCCTAGATACTTAAACTCCATCACTTGTTCTATTATCTGACCCTCTAGCTTCAATTTACATCTTATTGGATTTGCTGTTATAACCATGCATTTTGTCTTTTTTGGGGAAATTAACATTTAAAGAGAATTAAATGCTACAAAGATGTTACATCAGCTGTTACATGTTTTTTTCTACGCTAGATAAAGAAGCAGTCAAGACGTCAATGAGTACTTTATGTGTGAAATATAAAAAAGATGTTGATGAAACCAAAGAGAACTTGCATAATGAAATTACTCATTCTATAACATTATGCCAAAAGTTAAATAAACATTTATAAAATTTGGTGTCATCCAGGATGTAAAGATTGTAAAGGCAACAATTCCCAATATTTTACCTTTACTGAAAGTTTATTTCACGATACCAGCTTCTAATGCGTCAGGCAAGCGGTCTTTTTCGGCTTTAAAAAGAATAATAGTATATTTAACGCCAGATTAGGGTCAAGAAAATCTAGATGCATATCACCATTGTATTATAGAAAATGAAGACCTGGAGCAACTGAATTGTGATAGTATTATATGACAGATTGCTAATGCCTAGTCAAGAAAAAAGGTGATCTAATTTTTGTCATAAGTATGTATTTTTAGAATATATTTTTTTGTTCGTCATGTGTTGTTTTGTGTAAATTTCTGTTTTTTTTTATATTTTTAAATGTATTTTTTGGAATATCTTTTAAGCTTGCTATTCTTCTTGTTTGGTTAAAAAAAAGGATGGATTTTATAATAAATACATGTGTTTTCTTGTTAAAAAACTGTCAACGAATAGCAATTAAGGGGGCCCCTAAATAGTCAGCGCCCAGGGCCCGAAGTTAGGTTAAACCGGCACTGCTTTTCGCTTAAACTAAATGTTCAAACTGTCCAGAGGAAGGTGGGTGGCGGCTTTGATATTGAATTTAAGCAAAAAACAATATTTATTTGTCAAATAAACATTATTTCCTGGTTTCTGATAGCAGTAAAATGTATTGTGAGTTAAATAAATTACACACATTCTTCTTTTTATGTCAATAAATTTAATTAAAAATTTTTTTTGGACACTCTGTATAAATAAATATGTTAATATTTATATTACTGAATAGAGAATTAAATTACCTTTCAAATGAGCTATCACACGACCCCTATTCTCATTAAAAAAATTTTAAGATGACGTCATCACGCCCAGATGGGTGACGTCACTAGTATGATACATATGCCAAAAAGTCACAATTTAAAAATGAAAATTAACCTGTTTTGGGATTTTTTCCAAAATCGTCCATTCTCGAGAAAATGAATTTATTCCAACCTTTACGTGCTCACTGTATATGGAAGAATACATCTAGAAATGAATTAATGATGTCATGCTACTATATCTATATATAATGTATAGTAGCATGACATCATTAATTCAATTTCTAAATATACTCTTCTATATACCTATTTATTGTATTCTCAAAGTTTTAGAAAGGATACTAAAAGTAAGACTTGAATGGTGGATAAATGAGAAAAAACTACTTCCAAATTCTCAGTACGGCTACAGACAAGGGTGTGGTACTATGGATGCCCTCGCTACTATTGTAACTCATATTCAAAATGCATATTCTCGAAATACATATGTACCACTGTTATGTTTGGATATTGAATGTGCATATGACTGTGTTAATTTAGATATGCTAAAAGACAAAATGATTCATCGATTCGAAATACCTTCTCTTCTAGCTCAAAATATTGTCAATTTCTACAAAAACAGGAAAATATATATCAGGATTGAAAATAATAAACTCATTGGACCACGTTTTAATAGCTCAGGTCTTCCACAGGGGTCAGTTTTAAGTCCTTTTCTATTTAATCTTTACACAGCTGATTTTCATAATATTAGTATCGACAATATTTCGTTTAATATAATACAATATGCTGATGACTTTTGTATTTATACTGAATCTAAAAAATATAATGATGGCTTAAACACATTGGAAAATATCCATGAACATTGCCGTGAGTGATTTAAAAAAATGGTTTTGAGTTAGCAAACAAGTCTAACATTTGTATATTCACTAGACACAATGTACCTCAAAGAGAACAAATACAATTAAATGATGATTACTTTCCTGTTTGTAAATCAGTAAAATATCTGGGTATGATTCTGGATACCAAATTGACCTGGAAACTGCACGTTGATTTTATGCTTGATAGATGCAGTAAAGCACTAAATTTTCTTAAATCAATTGCAAAAACTTGGTGGGGTGCAGATGTTGAAACATGTCTTTTATTTTATCGTTCATATATCAGATCTATTATAGATTATGGCTCAGTACTGTATGGATCGGCTAGTAAAAATATTTTAGGTCGCATAGAAGTTTTTCTAAACACAGTATTGCGCTGTTGCATAGGTGCTATGAGATCTACCCCTATTGAACCACTCTATGTTGAAACAATGGAACCGCCGACTAAATTCAGAAGGGAATATCTCAGTCAAAAATTTCTTCTTAAGATCCGATGTTACAACACTTGTTTATATAAAGAAATTAGTACTTTAAATTATTTTGATTTAACAAATAAATATTGGGCTCACAAAAACTCGCCACCGTTATGTGACGCATTTCGAAACACTGCGGATAATAATACTGAACTTGCAGTTGCAAATAAAGTGGTAGATTTCGAAGATTTCTTTGAGTTACTAAATCAAGTAGATATAATACAACCCAGCTATCATGAGCACTCTTTATTAAACAGTATTATTTTAAACAACTACCTTACAAATTGGTCAAAATCTGTTTGTATTTATACAGATGCATCCAAAAGTTCAAATGGTACTGGTTGTGCCTTTTATATTCCAGATAAATTTATAGAAAAAATGTTTAAACTGCCCTCAAATTTCTCCATTTTTACTGCCGAGGCTGCGGCGGTATAAGAGGCTTTAATTTATTTCAAGTTGGCATCCTATAATTCCGCAGTAATTTTATCTGATTCATTATCTGTGCTTACTGCTATTCAAACACCTCACCTACCTTGTAGTACTTCTAATCCATACATTTTTTTAATAAAAAAAAATCTTATTTGAATTTAATAAACACATCCCAAAAATAAAGCTTATGTGGATCAAAGCACATTCAGGACTTACACATAATGAGCATGTAGACCAATTAGCTAAAAATTCCCTCATCCATGGAACAGTAACCAAATATCAGCCCTGCATTCTAGATGCTTTTGCTTGTTTAAGAAATGAACAGATGAAGAGCTGGAAAACACACTGGGAAAGGTACTGTAACATTTCAACAACACAATACAGTTTGATACAACCGATTATTCCGGAAAAACCTTGGTATAAGAATTTCACCCTCCCTCGCAAATACATATCCACCATCAGTAGAATTAGATTTGGACATGCATGTTATCCTGCACATTTATTTAAAATAAACATATTAGATTCGAATATTTGTCAAGAATGTGAGGTTAAAAGTGACTTGAACCACATATTTTTTGAATGCAAAAAGCATAAACACCTAACCAATCACCTAATTAAAAGAATTATAGACCAGAACATCCCACTCCCTGTAAATATTCTCTTTATTCTGTCACTGAATAAAAAGAAAATTTTTGACGGTTTGGTATCTTTCTTGTCGGATAGTAAAATATTATTGTAATTAGTTATAAGTATTTGTAAAATATGTTTAAGAAATATAAAAAAAAATAAAAAAAAAATAAAAAAAATAAAAAAAAAAAAAAAAAATAAAAACGTGAAACCAAAAAAAATGAATAAAAAAAAATTAATAATTAAAAAAAAATACTTAAAAAAAATAATAAAAAATTAAAGAAAAAATCACTAAGAGGATTTAAACCTCCGCAGGGATGAACTGGGTTGACATCCTATCGTAGTGACAAAAAAAAAAAAAAAACTTAAATAAAATACAAAAAAGAATGCATTTATTTTAATATTAAGATTAATATTTTTATTTGTAAAATGTATACACTATGTGTTCTTGATAAACATTAAGTAGTATAATATATTTATATTTATTAACACAGTATGTACATTAGCTGTAATGAGTAGGTAAATAAGAAGTAAAAAAAATTGTAATAATATTATAATAACCAAGTTTCACTAATTGGCAATATCTTTAATACATTTACTTTTGATTGAGACTGGCTGAATGACCATAGTCCAAGCCAAAAAAGAAAAAAAAATATACCTATTTATTTTTCTTGATATGTATGCGAGTTGGGGTGTTATGAATAGGATCGTATCCAACTTGGTGTCTATGCATTTTGGATGTATCTTAGTTACGCGTGACGTTGCCACCCTAACGGAAATTGTGGGGACATCTGGTGACTGTCTCAATTTAAATCAAACATATTTACCTATTGGGCCTACCAACTATCTCCCTATATAAACGCACTTTAACTATTACGTATTACGTAACGCACTTTTTGAAGATTTTTGACCCCCCCTCATGCGCCACGCCGCCACAATATGCAAATTAGTGCCTTGCCAAATGACGCGACCTCTATTGTTTTTCTTTCTAACACTGATTTCATATTATAGAAGAAAAACAGTAGGTATACTGTCAAGGGGCACGCCAGGTTTTCTCAACACCACTCTACCTTATCGGCAGAGTCTACGAGAAGTGTACCTACGGTAAATTGAAGCTGTAATTATAAAAAAAGAAATATGTATGTCTTTGTACTCACTTTATAACTCTAAAAAATTACGGGATCTGGATTTCAATGCATATTTTTTTTTATAATTCTCGTATCGAAGTTACGCGTGAAGTTAGTCGTATTGATGACAGTTGAGAAAAGATGGGCGACTGCTGTCAAGATATGGGTCGCCCCCAAAACCGATGGGCACGCGCCAGGTTTCCCCAACACGACTCTACCTTATCGGCAGAGTCTACGAGAAGTGTAATATGGTAAATTAAATCTGTAATTACAAAAAAAGAAATATGGGCCATTCCACGAACATACGCCTGTTTTGGATTACTTCGACAACGAATATTTTACTGTGCAATATAAGAAGTACGAAAGTAAATGGCGCTAATAATTATTCCAATAAACAACAATGTAATTTGCAATTTACTTTCGTTCTTCTTATTTTGCACAGTAAAATATTCGTTGTCGAAGTAATCCAAAACAGGCGTATGTTCGTGGAATAGGGTATATGTATGTCTTTGTACTCACTTTATAACGCTCAAAAATTACGGGATCTGGATTTCAATGCATATTTTTTTTATAATTCTCGTATCAAAGTTACGCGTGAAGTTAGTCGTATTGCTGACAGTTGGGAGAATATGGGCGACCCAAACCGATAATGCCTAACTTCACGTGCAACTTTGATACGAGAATTATAAAAAAATATGCATTGAAATCCAGATCTCGTAATTTTTAAAACATAAAGTGAATACAAAGACATACATATTTTTTTCTGTAATTCCATCTTCAATTTACCCTGCACTTCTCGTAGATTTATTGTCGATAAGGTAGAGTCGTTAAGGCCCCGTCTCACCATCAAATAATTGACAGTTATTTGATCAAACTTGACAGTCAAACTTGACTAGTGACACAAACTATACATACTAACTGTCACTTTGTGTCACTAACTGTCAAGTTTGATCAAATAACTGTCAATTATTTGATGGTGAGACGGGGCCTTTTTATATGTTTTGAACGGATCGCGGATATTTCCTCAACTGTCATCAATACGACTAACTTCACGCGTAACTTTGATACGAGAATTATAAAAAAAAATATGCATTGAAATCCAGATCCCGTAATTTTTTGAGCGTTATAAAGTGAGTACAAATACATACATATGTATTTCTATTTTTGTAATTACAGCTTCAATTTCCATACACTTCTCGTAGACTCTGCCGATAAGGTAGAGTCGTGTTGGGGAAAGCTCACGTGCCCGTTTTGGATGGCGCTCACTGTCAAGCAAACCCGGCGTGAATGTGAATGTATATGAAATGTCCAGTTGATGAGTTGCTGCTTTCGATGAAACAGTTGAATACGATTTGGATGTATATGAAATGTCTATCGATGAGTTAAGAATTCGATGAGTTGCGCCGCACCAATAGCTTACTATAAAGAAACGAATACATTGGCAATAAATACTCCTACTCATCAATAGAGGGCAGACTGTATTATGTTTTCTTGTTTCCTTGTTTGTTTGATTTCATTTCATTATTGCTGGGAGCAGATTTTTTATTTTAAATGGTATTATAATAAAATTATAAAATAAATATTATATAAAATATGACGTTTCGTTGATTTGATACAAAACGTTGATTTTCAATGCAGCATATTAACACGGATGTATGATTATTTACATAATACATTTAATATTTAATATACACGAGGTAGCCAAACATTATTCACGACTAGGTTCCCGATAAAACAAATGTTAAAAATGCACTGTCACGAAAATTTTTTTAATTCTAGTCCGCAATTCTGGAATCTCAGACAATGGATTGGTCTACTATTTCAGCATATTCCCATATGTACGCATCATGTGAGTGCGATGGGTATGGAAAATCACTGCCATGCGAAATAAGGCGATCCCCAAAATGATCACGCAGTATTCAAATAGACTTCCTGGCCGTGTGACAGGTTGCCCCGTTCTGCTAAAACCATTGTTGATTTTAAGCTTGGACCGCTTTCGTCACCTTTTCCGTATGACCGAAAATAGACTACCTACTCTACGATAAAAATATTTTCTGCAAAACTGAAAACCATTCTGAAGCACCTAAAGGCGGAGATACATATCCGCGCCGCGAACTCCGCGCCGTGTGAGCGCCGCGCGTTCGTGGCGCGGTTAATGTTCGTTAAAATTTTTCATTTTGACGAACCTTCCGCTATCCAGAGGAAACTTACGAACATTTAGTAATTGTAGATAATTAGTATTAAATGTGGGTGCCTACATTGGATCCGTTTTTCTCCGATCAGATCAGATGCGATATCGGCCGATGTCGGGAGTAGCTTCTCCTATTCTCATCGAGAAGTGTTTGGTTTCATTCCGATTGGTTGCAAGTTGGTTATAAGTTGGTTCCAAGATGATTGCAAGTTGGGGGTTGCAAGCTAACATGTTTAAATATATTCAATGTCATCATCTCATTTTCATTTTCGACGGTAAACATCAATAAGTTTGATATTTCCTTCCGACCACTCCATTACTAACAAATATTCAACTCAGGCGCCCCAAAACTAACAAACCACTCGCAAACCCGTCCAAATACGTATTGCGAACCATCAAAGCATTTGTTGAAAAGCCGACAGAAGTTAGATCGTGGTGCGCCGTGTGCGAGCCGTTTGTGTGCCACTTGAAAACACGTACTAATCTAACAAATATGCTGCGCGCAAGCGGCTCGCACACCGAGCAGAGCGCATATGTATACCCGCCATAACATTAACACGATATTCACATACGTTATAACGATGTTATGAAACCATTAGTACGTTTCGGCGCACAACACATAAATGTGTTAACATATACAGTACTGTTTATTTTGCCGCATACGCATACCGTACGTGGGCGGAAGATCACAAGCAAGTTTTGTGGCCAGTAAACTTACCAAGTGAAATGAATTTAATTAGACTCTGTATAATTATACGTAGCAATTTTTTACATTTAAAAGTTACGTACAATAAGTTCTTTCAAAATTGTGTATTCTTATGCATTTCAGATTTATTTTTTTCTGTTTTATAAAGCTGATGATGACAGACATGTCAAAACGCCGCGCCGCCTGGATGCCACTAAATAAATATTGTTTTTACATTTTATGGTTTCAGATTAACAATCGTTATCAAATTACATAAATTTAATAAAAGCATTTCTCTCTTCCTCCCATGGCGCTACAGCCCAAGTCGGACCCAGGCCTTCCTCAGCACCTTCCATCAAGCACCCCTTTTCTTGACTTCTCTCATCCAGTTATCCCGTCAATATCTCTTTAGCATCAGTTCTTACTTCGTCTATCCACCTCTTCCTTGGCCTTCCTACTGGCCTTCCTACTGGCCGACATCTCACCATAGTTCCGCTAAGCGTTCTACTAGGTGAAGGTACTGTCATTATCCATTCTTATAAGGTGACCTGCCCAGCGCAATCTTTGTATTTTTGCAGAATTTGTTATACAATACAGGGTTCGTTGTAATATTTTACAACTCGTAATTGATAGTGATGTTGATTATAGTTACTTTCGAGTATTCGTTACAAATCGTTAATTTTGTATAAAGTAATCATTTATAGTATTCGTTACTTTGATTACTATGATTACTTTTGTTATTTTTGTATTTGAGTACCGGTAATCATATCGAGAATCTTATTTCTCAGTAGGTAGGTATTTTGTATAGGTATTCCGATATAACAACGACCTTCACTGATCTGTTTAAGGGATAAAAATGATTTGATTACTATGATTACTTTTGTTATTTTTGTATTTGAGTACCAGTAATCATATCAAGAATCTTATTTCTCAGTAGGTAGGTATTTTGTATAGGTATTTCGATATAACAACGACCTTCACCGATCTGTTTAAGGGATAAAAATGATTTGATTACTATGATTACTTTTGTTATTTTTGTATTTGAGTACCGGTAATCATATCGAGAATCTTATTTCTCAGTAGGTAGGTATTTTGTATAGGTATTTCGATATATCAACGACCTTCACCGATCTGTTTTTACTCGCTGGGATACGATTGGTAGAAAGTAATCAAGTGTACTGGTTGTAGATACAATAGTCGTTACTTGCTCTGATACGATTGGTACGAAGTAACGAAGTAATCAAAGTAATCAAAGTAGATACAGTTGAGTCCGCGAATCTTTACCCGTGCGTCATCATTTAAAGCATACGAAATAAGTCGATGATAGGTCGAAAACTGAAATTTAATAAACGCAACAGCAAGTCACTTACTGTCACTTGCTGTTGCGTTTAGTAAATTTCAATTTCCGACTTAACATCGACTTATTTCGTATGCTTTAAATGATGACGCACGGGTAAAGATTCGCGGACTCAACTGTACAATAGTCGTTACTCGCTCTGATACGATTGGTACAAAGTAACGAAGTAATCAGAGTAATCAAAGTAACGATTTGCCTCTCTGTATAGTAATCGTTACTTTCGGTATTCGTAAGTAACGAGTACTTTGTAACGAATAGATACTTTTTCAACATCTCTAGTACTTAGTTGAACCTTATTCTTCACATACCATTGTCGCAAATGGGTTCCAATATCCTTAATACCTTTCTTTCAAAAATATAATAAAAGCAGTTTACCAATCTATAATTAGATAATTAGTGCAGTAACTGAAGGTTTTCACCTCCGATTTCGTTGAACATATGAACATCCATCGATTTTCGTGAAAATCGGTGAGTAGTTATAAAGTACCTCATGGAACAAAGGTGACATGATGCCAACTTGCGCTTTTACCCTGGAGGTGGATGCTACCCCTTCTCGGGGGTAAAAATTATTTTATTAAAAATAATAACATAATTTGATAGAGGGACGAATTATAAGCAAAATTTGTTATATAAAGTTATTAATTTAAATCGATACTTTTTGAGTTATTAAAGATCAAAGATTTTTCTTTTTCTTAAAAAAATGCATGTTTTAAAGCTGTTTTTCACGTATAACTCAAAAACTATCAGCTGTTACAAAAAAGTTCTTATAACCAAAATTGAAGATAATAAAAAATACACTGCTCACTTAAAAAACTAAACTATTGTTAATTCAAAGTGAGTTATTGGTAATTGAATGTATATTTTTTCCACGAGTATTTAAATCTAAATATTCAAGCTTAAATAACGGGAAAACAATGCATTTTATAAAATATATCTGCAAACCACTTGTCAAAGTAAATTCGGAGTACCTATCAAATGAGCTCCAGAAGAAGATAATAGCATCAAAATTAAGCAAGTTATGATGAAAATAAGAGAACCCTTTCGAATTTTTTAGAAAAAAGTGAAAAATTAAACATACGCCATTTCCTCAAAAATTAAAATTTATTGTAATTCTTACAAGAGTTTCTTTATATTAGCATAGTTAATGATTTTAACAATTTTGACCAGTTTAGAATGCATATTTTTAAAAAAAAGATATAATTAAAAAATCGGAATTATCGTAGTTTTCATTTTCTTTTGTTAATAACTCCAAAAATACTAAACATACCTAAAAAATAGTAT